>NW_024609838.1:35743156-35921269 GCF_016920785.2 Ixodes scapularis | reverse complement strand
GGGCTGCAGTCAGCGTACCGAAATACCGGATTCTCAACACGTTTCCACGACGATAAATGGTGCCAGTCACCCCTACAAATTCAAATGGGAAAACCCCAAGGGCTGCACACTTCCAGCCGTTCCAACTATACGCAAAAGCTGTCGGCGCCAAGGCGATTTGATATTTGCGGTGTAATTAATCGCCATACAGGTGGAAACTGAGGGAAAGCAGAAGAATGCGCGTAGGGGACGGCTTTTCCTCCTCTTCCTCCGTTTCTACCCGCATACCCTGTTGCAGGTTAAGAAAAGCAGGACAACCTCCTTTCCAAAGCACTGAACTCTTCCACTTCACCAGACCAAACGGTGGTGGAAAGAGTGGAGGACTTTGGGGAGGAGTTTGTCCTACTTTTCTTAACCTGCAACGTGGTAAAATAACGTATTTGCTAAAGCCACTGTAGATATAGAAATAACGCGATTCATTGTTCACAATGTTCCTTCTATACTCCGTTTCACCTTATGTTGTACCGCAGCGAAGGCTAGAAGCGCGAGCTCATAGCGTTGGCAGCTGCCTTTGGTGCACGAGAGCTTTTGCCGCCGAGATGTGCCCTAGAGCAAGGAGCTTGCGCTTGTAGCCTTTCCTGCGGTACAACACAAGGTGAAACAGAGTATAGGGTGTTTTCACTGACGTAATTTCGTCCACCGTTTTGTTGTTGCAATCTGTCTGGCGTGTGCCAAACTCGAGCATTTCAAGGATTTGCATGCCTTCTCAAATGCGTAGAGCACCGCTGACATCATTTCGACCGGTTACGATGTAATCTTTCAATGTAGTAAATTTGTTTGAAAAAACAAACTAACAACAAAATGGCGGATTGACGTCATGTGGAAACAACCTATAGTCGATGCCTTCGCTCATAAATAGCCTCGTGCACCTAAGAAGGGAGAGGTTCGGAGAGGAGGAGTCGCGTTCCTCCCCCGTTTACAGTGCAGAAGGGTTTGGATTTGGGCTAGTTGGTTGAACATGTTTAGGGGTTAAAAGCGCTAAAAACGACGGACGAATAGGAGAGACACACACCACAGAGCGCTAAAAACGACGGACGAATAGGAGAGACACACACCAGAAGCGCTCTGTGGTGTGTGTCTCTCCTACTCGTCCGTCGTTTTTAGCGCTTTTAACCCCTAAACACGTTTACAGTGCTTTAATCGAAACTACTCTACACCTCCTGTATAACAAGGCCGTCAGCGCAAGGTTTTCTACGTCACGAGGACACACACTAGACACGACATCATTTGCCATTCATCACGCATGGCTTTCGAGACTCCCGCACTGGTTGGCGCACCTTCCGCAGACGCCGCCAGAGCGGCGCTGTCGTCGGCGGGCTCGGCGCGCGCCCTCCAGCGGACCCCTTCGGCTGGCACGAGGTCCAGCTCGATGTGGGTGTCGAGGTTGAGGCCGCTGAGCAGCAGGAGCTGCGTCCAGGGCGGCGGCGTGTCCGGCAGGATGTTGGCCAGCTGCGACTGGCTCTGTTTCTCCACGACGGCGTTGATGTGCTGCCGGGCCTCCTCAGCGTTCGACGCGAAGTCAAGCGAGTGCACCGACGCGTTGTAGAAGTGGTACAGCGACCGCTGGAACGGGTACTTGACGCCAAAATCACGCTGCACGTACAGGCTCCTGCAGAAAGACATTTATTGATTGAATCGCCGACCGCCTACAGCTACGCAGTGTGGGGTAAAATAAAACATAACAAAACGAGGCAATGAAAAATAAACATACACACAAAAACACCGATAAATAAACTAAACTGGCCCAGCACTCTCAATACGGACAATAAGAAAATAATACAAAAATAACATTTGAATACCGTTTAGTAAGACAACATTAAAACGACGACTGCGTCGTTGCGGTGCCATCGACAGCATCATGCAACCCCTTGTAATCGCTTACGAGGAGATAACACACGTTCGATCTCCGCATAATTAGACCAAAGGTTTCGCAGTATTTGCCAGATGAAATAGACGCACAATCTATGAGCAATGGCGTGGCGTCTTATAACGTCAAAATTATTTCAAGCACACGGTGAGAATGATGCATAATATATACGGAGATCGGAACCGTTTCAAGACGACCCGGGAGATACCGCCAGTCTGTTCTCTCGTAAGCGCTCACGAGCGATTGCAACGCAGTCTATCACAGTCAGACGGAAAAGTGTGATCGCCGGAAACACTGAATTGGTGATTATCGTGTCCGTCCGCCTGGCCCCTGCCGTCGTACCTGAAGAGCAGGAGGTGGGCGTCCCTGAGGTTTAACGCCAGGTGTGCGGACAGGTCCCTGACGGCCAGGTGCAGGTGCTGCATGCCCCACAGGTACAGCACGTGGCGGAGCGCCAGCGCGGTGGGGCCCCGGGCGCCCAGCAGCAGCATGCCCAGCGAAGAGCTCACGCAGAACGGGCACAGGGCCACGTTTCCCTCGGAGCCGGACGGAGGCTCAGAGTCCCTGGAAGTATACAATGACTTAGTGAAAATGAGGCTTGAGCCTCGGAGTCGACTGTTCAGCCGAAAACATGACATTTGCTAATCAGCCATGGAGTCGCTTACAACAGTCTGTTCAGTTGAATAAAGGAATCTGGTGTCGGTTAGCCATCTAGAAATTCGAATCCAGATGACATTATGGCTCTTTATTACATGCAACCATTCGAGTATTTGACTCGGAGCGAATGAGGACGACAAATGTGGTAACTTGTCCTTTTCCGGTTGCTAAAAGCTTCCCCAACATCGCCTTCTTTGGTCGCCCAGACGTTCACTCTCCAGTGTTTCAAAAATGATTCGACTACTCGCAATGTTTAATGAAGACTTGTATGTCTATAATATTCACTAGTACAATTTTTAGCGCCATCTTGCACGTGCTACATTCCTCCCTAGCGGAAGGGTAAAATAAGGCACACTTTCGTTCTTCCCATGTTTTTTTTTTTAAATATATATTATATATATATATATATATATATATATATATATGGCACCTGAGAGCAAACTTGAGGGCCAAATATTTTTGTGAATATATATATATATGTATATAAAGTGTTAGAACGAAGTGCTGTTCAGCTGACGTGAAGTGTCTTTCACCCTACGTTTAGGACCGTTAAACTTGTTTTTATGTGCCCATTAACCTACGCAATACATAAGAGAGTGAAAACTGCTGCATTCCGCCTCCCCACTTCCCGAGTCCTACCTGAGAGCTCGGTACAGGTCCAGACCGAACTGATTTGCAGAGAAGGCTAGCTTGCGCGTGCTGAAGGGCAAGCCCTGTTGGGCGTCTGGACACTCCGGCAGCAGTAGCAACAGCAGCAGGGCTGCGGTCGCCAGCGACTGCAGCACATGCGCCATCTTGGACCTGCAAAGCGTAGAGCTGTGAAACTTGTGGAAACGCGGTCATTTGCTTTCCTCGAATCCAGCGGCCGCGGAGTGAGCCGCTGGATTCATTTGTTCAGCCGCACGCATCCGTCGGTGGCGAGGGGGACAGCGCCATCTTAGACGCTGTACCCTCGTCACCCCCTCCGAAAGGGGACGCGATTGTCCCCAAATCCTGGGACCCCTGTGGTCGAGGGTGCGCTAGGCGTTCGAATGCGGAACGACTGTGTCTGGCGTTTGGCTTTCGCATTCGAATGCGTTCGACCAGTGCAGTGGAGACAAAGGCAGCTAGCTTTAGCTCTACCCCCTAATCGTTCCAATCAGGGCTCGACGTTCAAACGTCCCCGCCCGCTCTCGTCACCTCCTCTCCCCCAGTTTTCCACGATTGACCAAGCCGTGGGCACAAGACCGTTGTGAGTATACTTGCGAATCTGTCAACTCCGACGACGGTGTCGGTTTACGAACTGATGATAAGTAGCCAGGATCCCAACTCGCGAAGTCACGGCTGGGCAAATTCCGGTCGAGACGTCACGCATGGAAACCACAAGGGGGCGCCAACGAAATATGTCGGTGCTATGGTCACCGACAGACAAGATGAGAACGGCAGGGAAGTGCTTCAGTTGTCCCGATTCCAGCGCGCGCTCCAGTGCCTCCGATAACGCTGCGGCGTCTCGCGACCCCGAGCGTGCACGCGGAACCAAAGCACGGCGGAAGGCGACGGGCGCATGGTGGAGTTCGCGGGCATCCCAAGGCCTTGCCAGGGGTTCCAGAAGTATATCTGATGTGTAAGGACGACGTCTGGGGTCTTATGTCGCGTCGTGTAGTTCACCTCTCTCTCTCTCTCTCTCTCTCTCTCTCTATATATATATATATGGTGTTTTTACTTATTCTTTCAGTTTTGTTTTAAAAAAAAGCCGTGAAAGCTACACTTATGCGGTTCGTGCTGGTGAGTTATACGGTCAAGAGGACAGTAAATTTTGTAACTTTTTAATTAGTGCAAGTAGACATGTAGTTTTAATTAATGCAAGTAGACATTAGTGCAAGTAGGCACGGAACAGTTTTGAGTGTAGAAACATGACGCCCCCCCCCCCCCCCCCCCCCCCCCCCGTCCCCCTCACCCGTAATAAATTCCTGGCTCCCCGGACTTTACTGAATTACTAAACAAAACGACAGGTACCGATTCTCGACTTCAGCTTCCCCCACAAGAAGGCTCTCAAGTTAGAACACATCCGGCTTGAAACAATCTTTCTGGAAGAAAGTGGAAATCTAGCATAAGCGAATTCCAACAGCACTGGAGCTGATCATGCAGGCAGGTAGCCAGGAGGGCGGCCCATTAGGCCCAGGCTCCCCCCCCCCCCCCCCCCCCCCCCCCCCCGAAATCTTCCATTTTGCTGGGGCCTCCTCTCCCCCTCCCCCTCTTACAACATTTTGTCATGGGCGGGCCCTACCCGAAACAAAATCCTGGCTACGTGCCTGTGATCCTGTTTCCGAACCCTTTTAGCGAAATTACGGAAAGAATGGCGAACTGACGTGAATTAAACGTTATGAATCCCTAGAAACTAAACTTCAGACGTTGATAAATAACAAATAAAATTACTTCCGTTAACGTAGAACAAACGTTTGCATGTGTAAAAACAAAAATTACAAAAGTCATTCAATAAAAAAAAAAAAAAAAAAAACATTAAAAATGTTTGGAGGTGCGGGGTATCGATCCCCGTACCTCTCGCATGCTAAGCGAGCGCTCTACCATCTGAGCTACACCCCCAGACGGAGAACACGTATTTCCCAGATCTATTTAACTGCAGTACAGTCGCTCCTTTATATGCTGGTTGAGATTTTTTACTTGTTTCGTTTTCGCGGTCGTGTTTACCGTGTTTCGCGGCACAAATAGAATCGCTGACTCTTTATTTAGATAGTGACTGTGTGGATATAAGTAACAGCGAGTTCCTTTTGTGTTTTCGTCTCCTTGTGCAAGGAGACGAAACTCACTACAAACGTTATCGTGTAGGGTTGCACAAGAAGTTTTTCTATGAATTCGCTTGGTGGATTTAGAGCGGTCTTTGAGAGCCTTTTTTTCCTTTGTATCTTGATAATAATAATAATGATGACTTTATTTCCATCGAACGTTGATGGTGGCGATCAAGGAAAAAAGCTGTATGGCACAGCTTGACAAGTCCTGGACCGCTTACAAAACACAGTAACAACAACGAAAAAAAATTTTTTTTTTTTTTTTTTACCTTTTCCGAGAAGCGTTCTGCGCACGCGCGAGCGCCCGATGCCAAGCGGCGGAAGTCGGTACTAAAAATCGAGGAAATTCGGAAGGAGGCTGTTGATCAGCGAGTAGAACACGCAATTGCAACATATATATAATTGTGTTACACAAAAAAAGAAAGTGGACGGAAAGAAAAACACGACGTTTGGGTCGTGTTTTTCTTTCCCCTCTTTAAAGTCGCGTTGGGCACGCGTTGCAGCTCAGAGAGCGAAGAAAGTGGTAGCGCAGCTCCCATTATCGATTGGTAGCGCAGGTAGCTCACTTCCTCAATTTTTAGTTCGTGCAGTCACCGCCTGGTGCCGTCGGTATGTGGAAAAGGTCCATTTAACAAAGCGTGTTTCAGACTATATCTTTTACCGTCGGCTTTAACAGAAAAGTGGATTCTTTGCAGACAGAAGTTATAAGACCCCAAAAGTTTGGTTCATACTCAGATTCATTTGTGGAGAAAATTAGTCTAATTTCTCTAAGGGACAATGCACTGAATTCAAATCCTTCATCTTCAAGTAAGTTAAGTATCTTTGGGATGGTATATGTTTGAGCATTTGTGTGCACTATTTCGTTCTTGCAGCGACCACCTCCCAACATTCTGCACGACGGGTAGAATACGCGTGAATATTTTCAGAGAGCTGTCCAAGGTTTATCAAAAAGTTTGTACCCCTAATTTGTTCTAGTCTTAGACTAGTGAGAAGTCTGTAGCTAAAGAGAGCGTGTATATTGATAACGCAGGTCTTCTTGGGCGTGCAAGCGCGCCTTCGCCGTGCTCGCATCTACCGCACTATACATGCGCGAGCACATGAATCGCTCGATATCCACCAAACGAATTCTAGAATCCACATTACTGTTGCCGGCAGGGCTTAAAGTCTGGGGGCTCTCAGGGAGTCTCGGACCCCCCACTGATTTTAAAGGATGGCCCGAGACCAGGGTGTAAGATAGACAGGTGGGGAAACGGCCCGTAGAAGCCTACCGCAGCGCCGTGACCGGATTGTGTACTCGTCTGCTTGCGGGTACCCCCGATTTACGACAGATGGCGCTGCGGCGAGAAGAAAAAAAATCGAAATCAGATTTGCATGGAATTTTATGGGAGAGTGCGCAAAATAAACCGAGAGCACGACAGTCCTCTATTGAAAATCCAGGAGAAACCATCTCCGTCAGTTTAGCCGGTCGCCACCGGTCGCCCAACCGGAGTGAGAGTTCGCGGCGCTCCACATAGATGGCGCCACAGAAAAAGAGAAACCCAAAGGGGACACAATCCGGTCGCTCATTTGGCTCTCGTTTCGCCACCTGTCTATCTTACACCCTGCCCGAGACCCTTTTCCACAGTCTCAGCATTAGTGAAAACAAAATCATATTTTGCAATAAAATAGCTTGTTTTCAGGGATCTAACATTTGAGGATTAGCAATTTGAGGGTTGCAGGTACAGCATGGGTAGAGTCAGCAGTGGGGTTTATATTATGCACATCTAATACATCTCGTCAGAACCCCCCCCCCCCCCCCCCCTCACCCACACAAACACACACCTTCTTGTAGGGACCCCCCTCAACTTACCGGAGGCTTGCTGTTGCGTAGATGATAGAATAATTCAAGGCCAGCTTAATCGCTTTGTTCTGTTGGATTTCACGTGCCTCTGCGTTTTACCAGACACTCCTGTTTGTTTTATCCTGGTTATCAAAAGAAAATGTGTTTAAAAACACGAGCTTAAAAATTTGCTGTTTTCCTAGCTGTGCTTTTTCACGTTCTATTTATGTATGTGCCTGACTTCTGTTTGTTTTGAGGCACGGAATAATACATTATTATTATTATTATTATTATTATTATTAAACCGTAGTAAAAATAGCTCCACGCAGAGCTACTAATCTAGGAGTTTTTACCGATTTATTTATTTATTATACTACTACTTAGCCCAACTGCTCTGCAGGGTTAGGCAGTATCGCGAAACAAATGCATCGCGATAGTAATTTAGAGATATATTATGTATTTTTTATTTCTGTATCGCGATACAATTTTTTAACTGTAGTTTGTATTTTTCTATTGAAATACATTTTTGGGTGTATTCTTGGGTTCGCGATATGATTACAGCCAAATTATTTTGTTATAATTAAAAAAAATATTGACCTTCATCTAGAGGGTCAAGACCAATTTTCGTCAGGAACCTTTCGTGCCTCTGACCATACGTGACTCACTTTATTGTGCAAAGGTTAACCCAGGTTAACCAATATTTTCCCCATAGAGTTATTACAATAAACCATTCATGGGAAAATTACTGCCAAAATGTAACTTATTACAATTGCAATTACTTCGCTTCAAAAGTAGTTTAACTACAATTACAATTACTACTATGTGAAATGTAAATAATTACAATTACAAATTACTTTTAAAAGTAATGTAATTACTTTACAATTACTTATTTCTGAGAGCGACCCGACTTGGGTTATATAACTTTCAACGAGTTGTATGGAATGCAACATATTTGTTCATTCCTTTCCCCAATGTTTGAGAAGGCTTAAGCATCGCTACATAAATGTCACGTATTGTACTTTAATTTTATGAATTTTGTTAAATTCATGATAGAGCTTGACAGTTTGGGGCAACGAAGTACTACATTCTTATATTTTAATAAATAATAATACATTAGTTCATAAGCTGGAGAACGCCAGATCATTACAGAATAAATTGGGTTGACAAAAAAAATCTGACAAAAAAAAAAAAACAACATATAGGAATATTCTGCAAGTGTTATTATAAAAGGAAAATCCACACGCGCTATTACGACCATAATAACATACAAACATCATGGTATTGTAAATTATTTACGCTGAGTTGAAATTATAATTGTTCAGAAATATAAGTACCGAATCGGGGCTACCGAATCATTGGTGAGAATATTCACAGGTGTGAGGTCACTTTCCAAAATGCGTATGCAAATAATATCGGAAGTAAAACCAAAAGGAAATAAACTTGAAAATAATACAAATTTTCCCATATGCGACAGTACTGAAAGAGGGACGTAAAAAGTGTTAAAAAAAGAAGATAAATAACTTCACAGACAATTAAAATTTCTAACCTCAGCTGAAAGCTGAAGCTCTTTTTTTTTTTTTTCTTTCAGTATTTTGGCATGTCTATGCTATTGTTTTCTTCTCGCACCGCGGACGGCGCTACACGGCGCCGTTGAGATAGGATCCAAGGAGGGTTGTCTCTGAGCCCGCATTGTAAGGAACAAAACAGCAATGTGATGCTGTTTATATTGTGCGCAAGTGTGAGCGTGTGTCTGTGTGAGTGTTTCACAGAGAGATAGGCCGCTTGTGCGAGCGCTGAGGCTTTCAGAGAGGTTCCGTCGGCGCCGCAAAGTTTCACAAAAGTAATTGTAATTGTGCCTGACATTTTGCAATTACCGAAGCTGGAAAGTAATTAAATTATAATCACAATTCTTTTCAGCCAAAAGTAATTAATTACAATTAAAAATTACATAGAAAAGTAATTAAATTACAATAATTCAATTACTGTAACTGAATTACTACCCAAGTATGCAATAAACTCTAGAGGCTTAGGTGGTGCTAGTGTGTTGTTGCGTTTTAAAGCAGACAGCAAGCAGTCAGAAATCGACTTCCGGTAATGCATTTCTATGGAAAAAAGCGAGTGCATTTTCTCGCTGCGCTCGATTATAAGAGCAAATATCACGAATATTTCGTACGCACTGGCACATTGGAACATTTCTCAGTCACGCAGACGAAATAATTGATCAGTTACGGCGTTTTTATTTGAAATTCGTGGCATAAAAAACGGTGCAAAAACCGCTTCGTACATGTATTTATGTGCACTGTCGGACACTGTTAGTAGCGCGAACACGGCGTCGGCGCTTTCCACCATGGGGGATATACGTGTCAAACGAACGAAGGACATGTGGAAAACCAAGAGAGACGGCAAGAACTACGCAGTGACACTGGATAAGTAACTCTTTGTGCATGCAGGCGATCAAAATAAATTGAAAGCCACGTAATATAGTCCGATTTGCAATAAATACGTACCTCTTTATTCTTTCTGCTCATGAATATGTGCAAATATGCATGTTCTGGGTTAAAATCACCAACCGCACGCTCCAAATCTTTGCAAATTGGGAGAAGTCAGAGAGCAGGTGCCCGATAAAAACTGCCCGACATAGGAAATAATAAAAAGGCACACCTTTCGTAGTCCACGTACTTTATTTCTTACTTTCGAATGTTGTTTAACCGTCGTAAAGATGCACGACAGAGTCATTTTTATAGAGTGACAGGACGGGCATATTAGCAACATGTAAGCGCCACGGCAATGCTAGCGAACCTTGAACACACTCTACATTCAGTTTGCTTAGAATCGTCGCTCGTTTTTACATACCTGCCATGGAACATAGGTTTGGGCCTGAAATATAGCGAAGCTTAACATCGTTCAGTGGTAAAGAAAAATGCTGTAATTAAAGCAATTACACTTTTACAATATTAATAAATGTACATACTATCCGGTACAACCGAAATAATAAAAGTTATTCATGTTATTTTCCGGCGAAGAGACAAATTTTAGGCGCGTTTTCCCGTAGGAATGCACAGGAGCACCGCAAAAGTAGACTGGTTGCTGTCTGCTTCAATTTGCCTCTCGGAACTGGCATAGACACTAGCGCTAGTTGAACCTCTAGCGTACATTATAATAACTCTATGATTTTCCCACACTTAAAGTGTGGGAAAATATTTGTTAACTTTTGCTTGTTAATCTCCCCCCCCCTTTTCCAAAAAAAAAAAAAAAAAAAAAATATATATATATATATATATATACATATATATTTTTTTAGGCGATTTATTATGGTGTCAGAAGACTACCCAATCAATAGATTACTACAGCGTCACATATATTTTAATAAGGTCAAAAACACGCAACCGCTCGATACCGAAACCGAAACTGGACTGGGGAGGAAGAGGAAATGTAGAGGAGGAGAAAGTTAGCAAAAATCATGTAGCTGTGCACCTTTTTTTTTTTTTTAATTAGCGTATTTGCTATTTCACAAAACGTATGTCGCATATTTTTGTCCATTTTTAGTACTGAGTGTGTGCCTCCGTTGACCCACGATTTTGATTATCTTTGATGGTTTTGTCTAAACCATAGAAAACGGCACGTTACCACACAGAAGAGAGTGAGCGTGACTCAGACCGGCCAATTCTCGATCGGCAGTTTTCGGGCGGAAAGAAAACGAATTTCAAGCCGCAAATTGTGTTCTGGGCAGTTGGGCTTTCCTATGTCATGTACAGTGTGTCACAAAAGAAAATTTACACGGTCTTTTTTACCGCAAAAATAAACTAGGCATCGCCGAACGCTCATTCTCCGCCCAAAGGTAGAGCTAGAGGTCACAACCAGATGCCAAAGTTTCAGCCCGATTCGATAACTTAATCAAAAGTTATAAGTTATTTTCTGAAAATTTCAATGGGAAAATGGAGCCCATTTTCGCCCGTTTTCGGTTTCTGGTGCCATAGAGCCCCATGTGTTTGAAAACTCCGTCGGCCGCCATTTTCCCATTGAAATTTTCAGAAAATCACTTATAACTTTTGATTAAGTTATCGGATCGGGCTAAAACTTAGGGATCTGGTTGTGACCTCTAGCGCTACCTTCGGGCGGAGAATAAGCGTTCGGCGATGCCTAGTTTATTTTTGCGGTAAAAAAGACCGTGTAAATTTTCTTTTGTGACACCCTGTACCGTAGAAACCGTGGCGAATTCCTAAAGCTGAAGGCTCTGTCGGCGCTCCCATCTAACAGATAAAACGATACGGGTTCCTGGAACTTCATTCCACGGTGACATTATAAGTTCACTGCTGAAAGAGGCGTCTGGATTGGACATAATCAGAGTGTCCTCTCGAGGGTATTTTGGAGGACACTAAACTGATTCAGATCTCCCTGGGATTTTGTCCAAGAAAGTTAAGAGATGCCGAAACAAAACCGCGCTCGAACTATGGTGAAAAAATTGCTTGCTTCCCTTAAAACTTCCACAAATACAAGATGTTAATTCTCCGGTAAATTTGATTAGAGCTTAATTCAGGCTCCAACATGCAGTGAGAACTCGCCCTGCTGGTTTTTAAAACAAAATCTAATATTCTAGATCATGCTTCCTTTTGTCCTTCGTATGCTCTAAGGGGTTCACCAAACATCAAAAATAATGTTTTCTATACCAATATATTTCACTGTCTGTATCTCAGACCCCACCAAAATGTATTACTCTATTTTTATTTCCAAATACTTTTCTATTTTTTCAACTGTACTACCGATACGTATCGCGATACATTTTTTTTAAATGCATTTCAACATCAGTATTTTAGGTGTTTTGCAATGTATCCCAATGTTTATATTTCCAAATACTTTTGGGAGTATTTCTGCCCTATCCTGCCGCTTTGGCTGTAAGAAGGGACATCGAATATATGAAAAATTATATGGACTTATAAAAATGAACGATAAAAAAAAAAAAAAAGAACTGTCAGATACTAAAATTGACATGAAAAGATGTTATCTTGAGTCAGGCACACGTAACATAAGATCACTCGAGTTCCCTCTCACTAAGACTTTGGGTGTTCAATGTCGCCTGCCAAGATGCAAACATCGAGATTTAAACTCTTAACTGAGACTCGTGAAACATTTTGGAGGTGCTTATTTGCCATTCACCAGAACCACGTTTGACTTCGCAATCTTCATCTTGAAAAAGTACGTTCAATCATGATTGCTCCAAGGCTACGTAGATTTTAAAACTTCAATTCAGGGAGGTCAGCAGGAAACTTAACAAAGTCGGTCGCTACAAATGCATTCTTCACCTTATTCCCTGTTTAGGGATTGGCTGATCAGCGAATTCTATCTGGCAAATCTCCTGAAGTTGTTCAGTGTTAATGAGACCGGTTATGCCGGGTTTGCGACAACGAAACATACCTCTTGATTGTACTTGTGTTTTATTTGTTTTGATTTTGGTGGAAAAAACAAGGGGGGGGGGAGGGGTGTTGTTAGTAGCGTGTCGGGGGCCGTACAGTATTGCTCGTGGGTCACCGGTTGCTGGCCCCTGGTCTAAACTGACAATATAGTTGATGATTTTTTTTTTTCTGTTCTAGTAGACTGTTACCATCGTGTCTGCCTTAGGTGTCCGCTACTGCGAATTTAGGTGGGCCACATAGCTGGTAGGTCCAGCCACTACAAGTCCTTATTCGTGAAGGTTGAATTTGTTGTTCAGTTGGAAGGTGGGGGACAAGGGGAGAGGGAATAAAGCTTAATTTTTATGTATCTTTTAAGTGACCGATGTTCGTGGTTCAAGGGTGTGTTCGATGTCTGGTAACCATTTCTTTTGTTGTAACTCTAGGTCTCTTCGTGAAAGTTCAGTTATGGCTGTAGTCGGCCTTAGATTTATGGGTGTATGAAGATTCGTGGAAGCAAAGAAAGTAGCTGAGTTTGAAACGTTCTTCTTTCTGTGTCGCTTCCCTCGACTAAGAGTTTTGCTTTTTGTACTGCAGTTTCGGGCACTGAAAAAAATAATCAATGTCCACTAGCTCTCCTGAACCCGACTGCTGCCAAGCGAGGACCCCACAAAATTAAACACTAAGTAACAAAAAAAAATAAAATAACGAGATCCTTTTTTTTTGTAAGGATATTGTTTTTATACTTTTTAGAATTTCCCTTTTAGAAATAAAATAAAAATCACCCAAATGGACGAAAAAAAAAAAAAAAAGCGCCGTTCCTTTTTTTGATCCCGTAAAAGCGCAACGAGTTCCCGTTCCAGTTCCACCGATGCAAAATGGAACTGCGGCATTCATTTGTTCCTCGTAAAAGGACCGCGTTCCAGGAACGTCGTCGCTTGGAACACCGTTCTGTACTGGCTCTGCACAATCCTACTCCTCATGAACACCATGCGACGTTTTTATAAACCTTTAGTTTTCTGCTCTTTTGTTCGCTCGAAGCAGTCCGCTATGCTTTTTGTAAACTCACAGCTTTGCCAGTGACATTTTTAAATTTGATTTGTGTATATGACAACTTTGGGTCCTGACCTGATGTGATAACAGAAATTAAAATTACACTGCCCCGCCAACGTGCTGGCATTTTTAGTAGAACAAGAGAGCAAGTAATCTATCGTTCCCAGCTCAACATGTCTTCCAAAAACAATAAATTAATTTGGCAGTTCTTGAATTCCTCACGATTTTTATTATAACACTCTGAACAAATACTCGACTTTTATTGTGATATTTTTTTGAAGGTGAGAATCCCGAGCTCGTAGCTTTATCTGTAGCACTTGCGCCTGCTAAGCGAGAGTTTGCGCAGCCGACATGTATCCTTCAACGAATAGCTCGAGGTTGCAGACAAGTAGCGGAATTTTTGTACATTACAGAAAAGCTGGGAAGCAAGGAATAAAGCGAAACAAAGGGCAAATAAACAGAGAAAAGTATAAACCATGTGAAGAGGTGAAAAAAGCGGAGCTACTTTCCGAGCGAAAATGAATCGACGAGATGAGATCACTATGACACATGTCATTTCTAGCGCTCGAGACATGAAAACCGAGACTCGCAGCCGGTTGCCTGCGGGCCGCTTCTCAGCGAGTCGCGGGCCGCGTGTTTGAGACCCCTGCTATAGAGTATAGTCGAGTCCTTCCAGCCTTGCTAACCGTACGAACGAGCCCAGGAACGGGCTCTGGTTGGGTTGTCGTGCCTTCCGTGAATTCCTTTCCTTTCCCTCGCCAGTACTCTCTTCGCTTTGGAAGCTCGCTTCAGCACCCGCGCAGCAGCACGAAACAAATGCTCGGCAGAGTCCACACTGCCCGCTCAATCTACAAGACTGCCTTCCCCTGACGTCACGGCATTGAAAAGCGCGGGTATATTCGAATCTTGGTTTTGGCGCCATTTTCGATTACCGATTTCACAATAACTATTATGAATTTCGCGATGCTAAATGACACACCAGAAAGGATAAAGGCTGGGGATTTATAAAATATAGTTAGTTAGGGTAGTTCTAAAACTCGCCGGAGTACCTACCCCTTTGCACCCTAAGATTTTCGAGGCTACAAAGCCAATACGATTCACCCGGCTCAGACATCATATATGCGTGTTAAGAGGGGGCGCACCTCAGAGCCCCATAGAGAATACATGAGGTTTTTCACCAAATTAAAAAAATTCTCACATAATAACGGCTGCGGGGATCTTCTTGAAAATTTCGGCTTTAAAGACATTGAGTCATTATCGAGACACTAAGCGCAACAAATGTTTCATCAAAAATTTAATTATATTCTTTAAAAAATCATGAAAATGATCAAAATCGGCTAATTCGGCACTCTTGCGTTCGGAGCGAATTTACAAAATTATCTAAATTCAAACATAAGAAATATTGCGCTTAATGTCTTCTAAATTTATTACGGAATCGAATAATATTCAAAATATTCATGCAAGTCGATTTGTTCCGTAACTACAGCAAATATAAAGAACCAAGGTGTCGGTGCTTGTTTTCGTCGTTTTTAAGGTACCTCTCTCTCCCGTGCGGTGGCGCTCGCTGTCCACGAAATGCGAAATCGTCCGTTCGGAGATCGGCCGGATCGGCACTGCGCGAGGTGTTCTTCCGCGGCCGTATTCCGCGCCCGTATCCTGTTTCATTCTGCACGCCGAGGCGTCAGTGTGCGTGTCTTGCTTTCCTGGTTCTCGCTGGGTAGGTCTCCGTGTTTTCGCAAGTGGCAAATTCACCTTGGAGCTATGGGTCGAAGACAACCGTCCTGTGGCAAGCGGACCGCGAGGTGTTCCACAACCTCGCGGTCCGTCAACGCGTTGTGCTTGTTTCTACTTTTTTTTTTTTTTTTTTTTTTAAAAACGGGCTTTTTTTTTTTTGACGCAAAGTTTTATTTTATCGTTATCCTTCACACAAACGTCCTTCGGCCTTGGGGTCGTGGAAATCGGGGATGAAGCGTGCACAGAGTAGATCGTTGTTTTCCTCCTTTTTATTTTTCACGGACGTCCTGTGACCTCCGTACGGTTCGTGGTCACCGCAATCTAACGCGGGGAAAAACGGGTCGCCTGCTCTGTAGTCAGGGTATTCCTAGGGGAGGGTGATAACTCGCTGTTCTTCTGGAAATTCACATATCACCCAAAAAGGTGTCATGGGTAATGATTACGGTATGGTATTTCCGGTGTTTATTTTTGAGCGAAAATCGGTGCATGTTTTTCGGTGCTTATTTTTTAATCACCAGTGTATTATGGGTTGAACGTCTTGTGATGACGCTAAAAAGCGTTGATAACCAAAGAAAAATGCGATTGGACAAGAACATTTCAAATTTCCAATTCTATTCACATATCCATTACGCTCTTCTCGTGGGAGCATCTATCCTGACGAAAAATGCCTAAGTCATTGAGCTGTGAACGCATACTCAGTGTACAATCTTTCGGCCTAGAGAGGTATTGCGCACGCTCGAACGCGCTTCACAGCCCAGTAGACGAAGTTGGTGGCACCCAGAAGGCGAGTTTTTGAATGGTCTGTAGTAAGCAAAAGAAGCAAATAACAATCAACGCATATCAGCTCTTCAAGCGAAGAGGCGCGTTTCTAAGGTCAATGGTTCCGGACGGCACTAATGTTGTTGGCGTTGTCGTAAGATGACGTCAGTTCATACGAGCTGACGTCATCTTACGTGATCACGTGACACAAACACGTCATCTTACATGATCTCGTTACACGAAATGACGTCATCTTACGTGATCACGCTGCACGAAATGACGCCATCTTACGTGACCACGTAACACGTCATCTTGTAAGTCAACCTCTCCCCACAGCAGCGCGCTCCGCGCTTTCCGGGCCCGTGCAGTGCTGTAGTCGAAAGCAAGCTCCCTATGGCAAGCGAAAGCTTCTGAAGTCTCACATTGAGAATACTCGCAAGCGACCGTTTGTGGAAGCTTCGCACGTTGAGGTTTTTGTTGAGATCGAGCCATCGTGTTCCATTAACTATAGTTATCGTTCAATAAAGCTCTAAAAAATGTGAATGTAGTTGGTGTAGACATCAAGATCTAATCAAAAATGTGGTTTGACGTCGTTTAATTAACGTGTATATTCAAGTGTAGAAAAAAAATGAGTTATTTGTGCATAGATGTTTAAAAAAGGGTTTATTATTCGACATAGGACTTTAGGAGAAGGATGTGTTCAGATTTTTTTTCATGAGTGCAAATGACGCAATAAATAGTGACGATTTCATCGTCCCAGTGGTGAGCAGGTGATTTCTTGCTCGAAACAATGATGCCATTTCATAAACCAAGTTCTGTGACATATGCTTTTCCAATGTCTGGTCACTATTTTGTAAACCTTTCAGTCCGAACGAGTATACTTCTGTTTGTTTTTGTTAGCTTAGGAGGGGGTCACAGAGCCTATCTTTTTGTCTTCCTCTAGGACAGACGTACAGAGTTATACCGCAACACGCATCTGTGGAGCACACAGAGCTATCGCTCTCCTGTTGGCGGTACAGTAGCAGACGACACAACGCAGCTCCGTAGTCTATTGAGGGCACGGCTAGCCGCGGCCCGTAGCGCGACCGTTCAGACAAGGGAAATGGTTTTGAAGAACCGAGAAATGGTATCTTGTGTACAATAATCACATGTCGTTGGTATATTAGTATTCTACTTGCTAAGCCAAATAAATATTTGCAGCTTGTGAGAATATGTTTGCGTGACGATTTACCGTTCACACTCCTGACGGATGTTAGCGAATCCTTCATGTTCGTGGCTCGCAGTTATCGGTACCCCCTCGGAGTGACTTCACCATATATATTTTTTTCTTGCTTGCAGGACATCATAAAAAACACAAACACGCGAGAAAAAAAAATCTTATGAGTACGCGTGATTTTGAGCTTCGCAGCTCTAAAGATGCCCGGTAAATGTCGTCCAGCTTGGGAAGAAACTAATCCTTTTTGTTGGAAGTTTGACTAACGTGTACTGGCAGCTCGTTTCCGGTCTGTTTTGTCTATACTCCGTTTCACCGTAATTTGGCAACCCTCAGTCAGAGCTGCTGTGAGGGAATCACAGTCGCGGAGCAAAGCACGTGACAGCTACTTTTAGGAGCAGTACTATGGCGCCTGCAGCGCATCTCCCACTGGGTTCCCGGACATTTCATCGAACGCCGTTTCGTCGAACGCCGTTTCATCGAAAAAATGGACGTTTCATCGAACGCCGTTTCATCGAACGCCGTTTCATCGAATCGCTGACGGCCGTTTCATCGAATGTATTTTATATAAAAAGTGTGAAAGATGCTCTTTTATGCACGGATCGAGTGCATTTTCGTGTCATTCACCCATTTCATCGTCAGGTTTTTTTAATTTCCAAACTTGTAGCTGTTACAATTTATTTTGATGCAAGTAACACGTGAGGATGTTTGTACCGATTTTTATGTTTGTTTCGCATATTGTGCTTATCTGTTCACCTCCTCTGTATTACCCGATGGGCCTGAGGGTATTTTAACTAATAAATAAAAAGTCGCACTCCCGGTAAGAGCGCACTCCCAACTCATGGAGGCCAGAAGGCGACTTAGGTTTTGCCCAGGCGCAACAACTTTAGCCATGTGAGCCTCCTAGCCTCTCATGTCTTTCTATTGATACTTTTTTACTGCCCGAAGCTTGCAGCACCTAAAGCTGAGGTGCTATTTATAAAACTACAACAAAACATTTTTTTTTTTTTTGGGGGGGGGGGGGGGGGGTTTAAGACTTAACGGAGTCAAAAGTAAGTATGTCACTTCAAATTTTAATTGAAAACTTTCGGGGGTTCAAGTGTTCGTGCGACAACCATTCACCGTTTCAAATGATAAGCAATTGCTCTCAAAAAGTCCCCCGCAGCCATGCTCCGACGGTTCTCATAAAAAAGGCGGACCCTTTCATTTCTTGCCGTTATGGCCTTCTTCTGGCGAGGAGGCTCTTGGGAACTCAGCATCGCCTTCAGATTTTCTTCCATCAGTTAATGTTCTGCGGCGATGCAAGTCAAAAACTTCCAGAACCCGAAATGGGCACCTCCGACCAGCTTCAAGAAGTGGGAATGCCACCCTGGCGTTCGATAAGACGGCGTTCGATAAAACGGCGTTCGATAAAACGGCGTTCGATAAAACGGCGTTCGATGTAACGGCTTCGATGAAACGGTGTTCGATGAAACGGCGTTCGATGAAACGGCGTTCGATGAAACGGCGTTCGATGAAACGGCATTCGATGAAACGGCTTCGATGAAACGGCGTTCGACGAAACGGCGTTCGACGAAACGGCGTTTGACGAAACGGCGTTCGACGAAACGGCGTTCGATGAAATGTCCGGTCCCACTCCGACTGGTGTGTTTAGCGTCTTATGCTGGCCATACATCAAAAGTGGTCCCGAAGTGCAACAAATGACGTCACAGAAGACGGATCGTGTCACGCTGTTGCATCTCGCGATCCTGGCAATTCATCGTAGAAATGCTGGCGAAAACCACGAGGGAAGACGAGTGTCGCTGTCGTCATGGCGTCCCAACGAAAAGCAATTATACAATTTCGACGTTTTTGTAATTCGGTAATTTAAATTACTGTATACAATTTTTAAGAAAATAAAGACATCATAACCAAATAGGAACTTCCGTGCTAAAACATGCAGTGCGAAGTGAAGACAACTACTATCTTTTTTTTTTTTTTGATGTCCACAAAAAAAGGCTATGCAGCATCGATCCTACCGTTTTTTTGTTGTTTTTTTTCGCACATTATGTGATGTCCTCTAACACGAAAGTACCGACGTAAAAGCGCTGTAGAGACGATATAAAAACAAAAATTTAAGTGAATCGAGCTTTGTAGTGGAACGGAAAAAAATAAATAATTAACGACTTTTTACGGTAAACACTTCACCTCTAAGTAGAACTTAAAAAAAGTGACGGTTACGCGCTTTCATGCCCATTTCAACAAAGTTGGGAGAACGATGTATTGCATCTTGTGAATAGACATGTGGAGCAGCATGTTTATGTTAGAGGCATTGTGTGTAATCGCTGCGCAGTAGCTGCCAAAAGAAGATATTATTTGGGCACAGTCTCAACCGTTTCCGTCTGTGTATGCTACGAATACAGCAACTCTTTTCGTAGAAGAAGTGATGAGGAAATGGCGTGCCCTTGATGATACGATTGTGATTATGAAATAAAATTTTTAATCAGCCAATAATTGCGACCTGTCCGGTCGCCTGGAACCCCGACAACAACTATCGTTCTCTGGAAAGTTCATTCTAATATTTACACGTTTTGTGGAGTTCACCGAGCAAATAAGAATGTTCCAACAATGAGCTAAACCTAAACGAGTTCCCGAATTCAACACGGCGCTTTTGAATTTTAGCGCTGTAGATAGTTCTGCGAACAGTGTATACTTCTGTGCAAATATTCGTCTAACAGTTTTGCAACGTTGGAAAGCATCGGTATGATTCAGAATCACTGCGGAGTTGATACTCGGGAAGATAAGACGGGCACTTGGGAGAAACGGACCGTGGCATTTGAGACAGGGGCACAACCGGGGGACAAACGTGCTACAATCGCATACCCTTTCAAGGTCATCGCTTGGGCGACCGCGCGCGCGCCCAAGAAACCTTTCTGTCTTCTTTTTAGGGGGGGGGGGGGGGGGGGGGGGAGAAGTGATGTAGGCGCTGATTGTCTTCCTCCTTTGTGGCCTTTGACAGACGCACAACGAGACTGGCAGTACAAGCGCATGATTCATTTCTTTCGATGGAGGCGTTCTGTCTGTGTATGCGAACATCATTTTTTTCCCTTTTTAGTAGTTAGTTGTTCTTGCCTTGACTCGGGTCCCAGTAGGTGCGTTTTCGTTGTATGCCACTATTTTTTTTTTTTTTAGTTTATGGTAGTTTTTGCGCTGATGGGGTATCAAGGTAGACAAAAAGAAAAAAAAAATGAAATAGCGCCTCGACAAAAAAAAAAAAAGTTGTTGCGATCAGGAACGTTTTCAAAGCGATTTTAGGAGCCTGCAGTGTTACCACAGGTGCAGGATTGAGAGCGTAACCCAGGCACTTGAAGAGAAGGGGAAGCTCTCGTCTTATTGGAACTCTCTTTTATGGGTTTCCACGTCGCGATTGGCCTTCAAAATCAACTGTCATTTATTTCTCGCTCGTGGCTTCCAAGTACTGGAAGCCACGACTCGAGCCACAATAGTTTTGCGAAATCAAGGTTTCGCTGAAATGGATAACTCTCACGTACAGTTCGACGCGCAATACCTTTGCCGTATTGACTCGCGAGAGATGCCCCCAACACGGCTGAGTATGGCGGTGCTCCAGACCTAACATCTAAATTTTGTTGCCTTACCTGTTACTTTTTCGCGCTCATTTTGAGCCATATCAAAATGAAAGCGCATGATGAAATAAAAATGACACTCGTTTTCCGCTCGATGGAAATTTCACGCCAGCTCGCTGTCTTTGCTGTACCTTGAGCGTTTCCCAGCGATGCGGAAAGTTAAAAAAAAAGCAAAAACCAAAAAAAAAAAAAAAAAACACGTACGATGGCATCCTTTGCACACTCATTACTTCTATAACACTGAGCCACCTCGTATCCTTTTGTTTTTATTTCATGGTACTAATTTCTTTCTGCGCATTACGGCTGTTACGACGCTAAGTCTGTCTGCCCTTCGAATTTGAACTTAGGCTCAGATCAGGGACGAACCAGTTTAAATCAGGAAAATATAATTAACACTGTAGCAAAGTAAATCTATCATATCGATCGGAAATACGATTTTGCACATTCCATCTGAACACATATTGTGCACAGCGAATGCAATAGCGAGTCAGCGTGCAAAACGCCGCCACACTGAGCAACCATAACATCTCAGCGATTTTTGCATAGCACCGAGCACGAAAAAGAGAAAACAGTTATTCATTCACATAAACGAAGCAAATTTATTTAAAGCCCGGACACTCCGTACGTCCGATCTAGCTAAGGTTATCAATAGACTCGACCATGTCATTTGTCGAAACAGATAAAAGACGTTGGCAAAAATGATTAGACTGAATAAGTGAATCTAACGCACGTATTTTACCAACCGACGGTCGCGCGCCTTCAATACCCTTTCCAATTGTCATTGCGCACCTTGGACACACTTTGGGGAGCAATGCATATTTACATCGCCGCCCGAGGTCTCTATTGAACGTGTAGTGCTGACCCAAATAAAATGCTAACCTGACTCTCAATCGCTCACCGCAAAGGACGATTTCGAACAGGCGGTACTGTAGGTCACTTGAGATAAAAAAAAAGAAGAAAAACAAGCTATAGAAACGAGCGTCGTAAAAAAGGGGACCGGCATTTTTATTCCTACCTCCGAACAGAAACGAGCGCCACCCACTGCATCACACAGCGCAGAGGCCGGACTCGGCCACCGCGCGTACATACCAAGCGCGCGCGAGGGAGGGAGAAACTTCCTCCGCCGGGAGAACACGGCACATTTCGGGATCTATTTCACGCAGCGGATAACGCGGGCCTTTTCACACCTCGATACTGGCGCCATCTAGAAGTTGCGCGTTCAACCACGTTTCGATCCGCGCGCCATCTGGTGGCTGAAACGGACGAATAAATAGAGGTACCGCGCCCTCTTAAACAGAATTATCTTTGCTATACGAAACTGTTGCTATTGGTTTAGTGAGTTTTCTCGTGTTCGCTAGGCCGTCTGATTTAATGCAATCCATTTGCATAAAACCGAAGCTTACAGCTCACGAAATCTATACACTGTACGTTTCTTTCTTTTTTTTTTTTTTTTTGCTGCAGCTTGTGTTTTTTATTACTAATGAAATGCTTAAAAAAAGATTTGAGGTTTCGATTACAATGAACTCAGGCGTAATCAATATAGTTTATAAAAACAGGGAAAAAACGATCAATGAGTGAACACTTTACCACAGAGGTAACACACGCGCACACGCACATACACACAAATACAATTGACACCACAATTCGTCATGCGTTCTAACTGCAATGACTTTGGAGCCTCCGCACAGACAGTCGATAAGACATGACTAAAGGCGGGTTCGCACACTTGCGTTTGCTTACGATCAACGGCGCTACAACCGGTTTTTACGACGCTTTTGAACTCTACCGACGTGCTGCTGCGCAGCCGGTCGCAAGTGTCACAAAAGCACCAAACGTAAGTGTCTGAGCCGTTGCGTAGGTGTGTTTAGTTAAGGCCACCAGAGCGAAAGTTGCCAAGAGCATGAATGTGCGGTGAAATCGGGCTTGCTTTAGTTATATAAAAAAAAAAAAAAAAAAAAAAAAAAAAAAACATTTGTGGTGCAACCGTGACATACTGGTCCGATCTTCATTTTCGAGTGCTGTTTTGGGGCGTTCCTAGCTCAAGATTTGTGCTAAAGCGATTGTTCACGCGGTCACCCATCCCATAATCTTTATAGAAAAATCGTCAAGCAATGTGTTAAATGCAGTAATAACTGTAGGCAAACAGAGAATATATGTTTAAGAGGATCATTAATTCAATTGATGTTTGTCGCTATATACATAGTTAATCTCTGGCTGACATATATAACTTAGTTTAGTGTTTGTCAACCAAAATTACGGTAGCCGCCTTTTATTTATTTATTTTTTTGCCATGTCGGAGTCGGGAGGCACCCTTAGGAGGAGGGCTCGGTTAACGAATCATTTGAGCCGAACCCTGAATGATTCGGCCCTGACTACAACATACAAAAAGTTTGGTATTCCTTCAGTGTTTTCATAAAACCAATACTCTAGCTAACTTCCAAATCGATTTGTGCGATTTATATACATGCTTGTTTCTAGAGAAGAAAAAACAATACCTTTGACCTCGCAGGCCAATGGCGGCAACACTTTCACCTTTCCTCACTGCCAGTGTTCTTTCAACGGCGGCCCCCATGGAGTTCTCATCTTATTCAGATCCTTGGTCAATTCCATTTTTTGGGTAAGAACAGAAATACACCTACGGATTTGCCTTATAAAACAACAAACACTATAATATCTGCTAAACTACTGATGCGATATGTAAAAAGTATTTTCCTAAATACTTACAGAACGCAATAACTCAACAGAGAACATTTGTCGAAATATAGTTTGTTCTAATAAAATGAAAACAGTATTCAATTCAAATTATTACAGAGCTTAAATTCGAATGATTACATGCTAGCTTCAATTTAAATGATTACATGCTGCTAGCTATTCCCATTGCGCACTTGAAATTTCCCAACACATATAAGTAAATAAATAATATATATATATATATTTATATATTCTTGTAAAGGCTCCCAGAACGCAAGAGCTCAAGCACATCCTATTATCAGAAATCAAGTTCGTTCTAAAGAATAAATGCAAATAATAGTAATAATAATTAAAAAAAAACGCGTTATATTTTACTAATCATTTTAACCGGTTCTCGTTTGCTGACGTTAGCGTTAGATCAAAGTTCCAACAAATAATTTGGTTGCAGCTTGTTGGAATGCGCGAGTAGTGATTTCCGGTTCTTCAAAGGACCCGTCTGTTACAAACGGCTTGTCCCGTATACAAGATGCTTAGGCCTAACGAGGGACCATAGCTCGGTGCTGGTGCGTGCTGACCCGTCTCCGGTCCGTGACGGCCGTTGATCTGGAGCGACTGACACGTGCGCCCCCACCGGAACATGACCACGCCGTACGGCCATGGACAAATACAGCGCTTCCGCTCTCGAAACAGAAACCTTCCGGAGGACGCGAGCCCAAATAGACGTCCACGTGACTGAGGAACAATAATAAGGCTTAACCGGATCTGCTCTAAGCGGCGAAAGCGCGGGAGTTTTTCCTGGACGTTGCCTCTCGTGGTGTTTATTTACAAGGTGTAAAAAACAACTCGTAAGTAACCCCGAAAACAAGTGCTGAGGATGGCCAATAACAACGATGCGCCCACCTCCGACAATGGAAAGTGGATATAAACCTTATTGAAAAGTGCGTGCCATTTATACCCGTTATGTACGAAAAAAGCAAGTTTTGCGCATTGTTCATACGTGGCGCGAAGTAGTTCTTACGAGATTTGGTTGTCGGAGGAAGAAGCGATGCTTTTGGCGTTTGGAACGTGTACGTCTTCAAGGTATATCTAATCTAATATTCACCTACATATATATCTTAATTATCAACATCAAGGTGGAAATTAGTAACGCTCCGCGAGGAGCCGAACTTTTGTTACTACGGTTCTTGAGGTGAAAACGGGTATAGTATCTGCTTCACTAATAATATGGTGCCTGGAACGCGTCTTCGACAGTTGCGTTTAGCGTCCTATTCCACTCATGCATCCACAATGGACCCGAAGTGGCAACAGATGACGTCACAGAAGCCGGGGTGTTATGCTGTCGAATGCCGCGATCCTGGCGGTTGGTCGTAAAAATGCTGGGCGAAAAGCAGGAGCGAACGCGAGTATCGCTGTCGTCGCGGCATCTCAACTCCTGGCTGCCGAAGCTTCCGTGGACTGTCAGGTTGGAGAACGCAAAGCCGTATATGTATAGAGTTTGGCCATTCGTTGGGAAGTATAGGAGACAAATGAGGAGGCGCCATTGGCAGAAACCGGACTGGGCGTGTTCCAGAGCATCTTCAGAAATTCGAATGTGACCAACCAGAAGCCGGAAATAATACCCTGGCGGTGGTTGCAAAAAACAAACCTGATAACTGCATTAGAGTAACTCTGGATGACTGAAAATATGGTACACGTTAAACATTTCGAAAAAAACCCGAGACCGTTTCGCAAGTGTACTCCCATTCGTTCATGGTACACGTGATTTTCAATCACGCTCATCCAAAATGACGGTGGAAGAGTGCGACTAACGGAACGATCGACATAATCCGTATGCCAAGCGCCGAGGGCCGGGAATCTGCCGTCCGAGCGGTCACACTCTGTCCGAGCAAAACAGGGTTGAGCGGCGCATTCGTTTCTTACATCTTTCTGCATGATCATGATCAAAACAGCACGTGCACCCTATTTTCAACCACGAAGAGTTACTACACTTCACTCTTCCGCGCTTATTAAAACCATTTACGAACATAGACATTTTGATCAGAACTGTTTCTCGCTACCACCGCTAGGGGATTCTTTTCGGCTTCTGGTTGGTCAAGAGAGCATGTCAAGCCCTCTTTCCGAGTCTGGTGCACACCCTGGCTCTGCCCGCGCCTCCCATTGACCAAACTCTCTACATATACGGCTCTGGGAGAGCGACCTGCAGCAGAATAGCCGTCTGCCACATACAACACCGCTGCTGCTGTGATGCCGGCAGGATCGCGGCCGACGACAGCATGACACTCCTCTGACGTTATCAGGCGGAAATAGAGGGTCCACATTTTGGACGCTGCAAACACACCGGTGGAGATGCGTTCCAGAAACAATACCAAAAGCCCCTTTCACGAGTGCACGTCCTCCAGTAGCAGCCCCGAGGTCGTCATATTTTGACCACGTATCTTGAGTATGCATCCAATCAAACACTTCGCGCAAGAACCGATGCCCAATGGATGGATGGATGGCTGTTAATGGCTATACCCTTTGTAACGGGCGGTAGCTTGCGTCACCTAGCCTAACTCTAAAAAGACAAAATATAGCGGCCGCCGGTGTTCCTCGATGGACTTTCGTAAATAATCGATGCGGAGAGCAAGTCGTCTGTTTCTTGCGCCGTGGCAACGTTATTAGATTAGGTCAGTTACGGAGCTGCTCATAGACGATGTTTCCACGACTCGCCTCCCGTCGTTCGAGGCGCCGGACGTCTGCTATGCTACGTCAAAAGCGCAAGTTACTAGGCCTTTTATGCTTATGATTGGTCCAGCGATGATGGAACACGTGTAGAAACATGACGAAGACCGTAATAGTGCGCTTTTGATGCTATCTGATTGGTCCCATCAGCTCGTATAACATTGGCTACAGCGGCGCGTATTGGGAAAAACTTGCGGAAGAGGTCAACTGGTCAATTCCGACACTCTGAACGGCGCGCTTTCCGAGTATGCTAGAGTGGTTACGGGGTTCAAGACGTCGCTCTGATTCAAATGATTCAGCCGTGTCTGTCCATTTTTCGAGCAGGCTGCCGGCGCCGTGCAAATGCGTACATGCGTGGACGCATTCTTTGGACTCAGGTTGGTCGATCCCAACTAAACAGGTGACAAATTGCCATTTTTTTTTCGTGGTAGCCGCTCTTCGTTCGGCGTGCCGGCAGAATACACATAATGGTGTTCTTTTAGTCTAAACGAATGTAGTTTTGGTGCTTTCTGTCGATTATAAAAAGAAAAAGTTATTTGATATTAAGTTTTACATTTGACATTTTGGCCGCTCTTCGACACTATTTGATTCAAATTCAATTCAAGCTTAAGTTTTAGTACTCGCGCACCTCTACTTAAATGCCCTGTCCTTCAGCAAATGAAATGAGTCGCGACTTCGGCAACTTCTTTTTTTTATGTCTAACTTTGTACATTCTATTTCGCACCTTTGGAACAATCTGGGGAATACTAAACGAGCCAACGAAGCCACCCTACCTGATTACCGCTTGTCCCTTTCGGTGGCTTTAACGTTGTTCGCAAGAAATATTTTGCTGGAATTTTCCCAAGTTCGTTTTCTCCATTTTGTGTCGACAATCCTTATGGACCAATCAATCGATGAACATTGTTTTTGTTCATTGCCATAGATCAATTTCCATCGTTCGATCGTTGCCTCTCGCTAGCTCCTACCTTCGAGTGATGTGTTTCCCATTGTCGCCTTCCTTCTTTCTCATGCGATGTATAGTCAATGTTTTGCACACTTTGCCTTGAACTGTGGGCCTGGAGACCCATAGATGACAACACGTTCGACACCAAGACCCTGCGTTCCAGGAGGCTAACCTTCATTCCGAACGGACAACATACGAACTATGATCCAAACAAGCATTGCCTTAACATCCGCGTCGTTGTCTTCAGTCCGTTGTCTGTGCACTTGCCATGACGAAACGATGAAATCAACTGGATCTTGGATTCAATCCCCGCTCCAGCCCGTTTCGATCTGGATGAGCATCGTACTGGCGTGCGGCCGTGTAAAAGACCCCAGGCTGGCAGTCGTACTGCACTGGCTAAATTGCTAATCTACAGTGGGTAACAATGTCGTCATGTTCTGGCAGATTGAACTCCTGCTGTAGATACAACTAACGATCATTTCATTTTAATTAACTTCCATCGGATTACTGCCCAATTGTACCGTCGTGTGGTCATATATCCAGTGCCTAAAGTCTCCCACCGGTGGCTGGGCGTCTCTGTTATGGTATGGTCACCTGGGGGGCAGGGGGGGGGGGGGGGGGTTGTGTGACATATTTTGACAAGCAGCTTGCCTTTAAACTAATACCGTGCGAATGCATTGAAACACTGACACAGCCGAACGCTGCATCAGAAACACGCCCAAATAATTGATGTTTTACCCATGGGTTTAATTCTCAACTTCGCCGCTAGGGGCGCGATGTTTGGATGTATTCCCCAAAGAGTTGTCCAATGCTCCCTCGAAATCCGTAGGGGTCTGGGATCCCCCGAGACCCCTGACTTCAAGCACTGCGTCTATCACTACTGCGTGATACACGATAAAGACCTCAGACTAGCACTCGTACTGCACTGGCTAAATCGCTCATCTACAGTGGGTAACAATTTCGCCATACTCTGGCAGACTAAACTCCTGCAGTCTAAACAACTAACGACTATAGTTTGCTTTGCCACCGGAGGTTAAAAACGCTAGCTTCTTGATCAAAGACTCACCATGGCTGCATGAACTTTCGCGCAGCGGGACTCGGGTGCAACTGCCAAAGCTATGAAGCTATGAGATTGGGCCACCAGGCCTTTAGCCTTCACTGTACTGCGTTCCATCAGCGAGTCATATGGGCATCGAGAGCGACAGTGCAGACATATGCCCATCGTTTCCTCTGGGTCGTGTTCACTAAATAAGCTACGCTTTCAGAGTACCGCATTCCTTTTCTTTGGCACTTTGCCGACAATACAGTCCCTCTATTCAACAATATTCTGGTTCGCTGAGGCATCATTGGACAGCGGCAATCACGTGAGTCGCTACCATTATCATCGCGTTTTTTCAACGCCACCATCTTGGGTCCAGCGATCCGCTGCCTGCTGCTAGACTGCTGCTGCTTACTGCGCGCGCACTCTGAAGTCCGTCGTTCAGCATGCGCTTTTTCCTTCTTACGTTGAGATACGAACACGAACTTGATTCGCTGCCACAGCTGCGGCTACGGCAGCTGGCGCAGGCGCCGGCTACAGCTCGGCTTGGCTCAGCTATAGTCACTCCTCCATCTGCGCGTGGACCCAAGATGGTGGCGCCTGACACGCTTCAGACGTGTAGTTTGGGAGTTTCGGTACTCTGAAAGCGTAGCTTTATTTAGTGACTCTAGGTCGTGTGGCGGTGTGGTGACGTCGATATAGAGGATTGCAAGCGCCGATTGGCCGCCGCCATGTCTCTGCTCGTGCGGACAAGCCCGTACAATTGCAAGCTTGCCAAGCCATGTTCACGCGCAAGCTGCACGTGCTTGCACGCATGGAGCAGCAGTCGGTACGCCATGTCCTCCTATGATTCACTCTCGTGACGTCAATACCTTGCGAACAACAAGTTCGATGGTGTTTGTAATGAGGATGGAGGAAGCTTGAAATCAATGTGCTCTGAAACCAACACTCTCCAATTGAAGTTCTTCGATTACTCTTATTTGCGTCGATGAGAAATTTGTAGTCAGCATTCGCCCAATTATAGAAGCCTGATCACAGCTATCACAGCGACGCTTTGGATCGCTCACGTCACCACTTCGCGGTGAGAGTGAGCTCGCTAGGGGCGCTTCTGTTTTCCTCACTATAGAGCTCCTGGCTCCCTACGGGAGCCAGAGTTGCGCGTTCATCCCCGTAGCGCCGTCTTTCCTACACGGCATGTTGATCCTGCTGTTCACCTGACTGAATTCGGCGAATAGCGGCGCCGCCCGTTCGAGGCGCGCGGCGCGCTCAAAAGCAGGGAAACGTACTGTCGGGGCGCGTGCAACGTCAACTTTCCTGCACGGCATTTGATCCGGATCCTCACGGGATCGGATCTCGGCGAATAGCGGCGCGGCGGCACGTGGAAAACAGACGCGCAACTCTGACCGCTCATTCACACTGGAAGCGGACCGCGTTCGCAAAGCGGTTGCGAACGCGGTTTTATAAAGATCCAGTACAATCGCACGCGCACTTGATGTCATCGAGTGCGCGTGCAATGGTACTGGATCTTTATACAACCGCCTTCGCAACCGCTTTGCGAACGCGGATCCGCTTCCAGTGTGAATGAGCGGTGACTCCCGTGGAGCCTACACAGGAACTCTACCTCATTATGGGCAGTGCACGCGATACCCACGCGGTGATGTTTTAATTTTCAGAGTGCATAGAAGCTTGGCATTGCAAGTGCTTGCACCAGCAGAGGAAGTTGAAGCATCCTTAATGTGGGTGGTGAAATATTTCATGCAGGCGGCGATACCCAAACTTCTCGCCGCGAACAGCGAGGTATCCATATTAAAGGGATCCATATTCCCAAGACATGACTGCACATGGCTTGCACTGATGGCGCACCACCTGGAATTAGAGTTGCCTCGCGGCTGAGCACGTACCCTGTGCAGCATACGCGTTACACTACCGAACTTGTCTTTCTCCGGAAGAATAAATAGGAATGACTACCAGTACGACCTGGTGACGTCACGTGCAAGCCATCTTCGAGACCCGCAGCAGCGAACCCACCGATCCTCCTCAACAATACCATGAGTGTCCTCACCTCCAAAAGGTCGCCTCGCAACCGCCTCCACAACAGGCAAGCACCCCTCCTGTCGCAGTCGATCACCAGAGACTTCGGCCGCGATCACAACACGCCAATCACTCGCGTTGATGCACCGGACGTGGGCGCTCCTTGCCGTTCCTTGTTGCGCGGTCGCAGTTCCAGGCAGACTCTGGGGCGCATGGTCCTCGTCGCCGTCTCTTGTCTAACCCAGTTTCGGCGGCGGTGGAAGGGCGTCGGAGGGGTGGCCCCCGCCTCTCCGGGACGGACGCGGCCGATCCCGTTGGCTGCCCTGGCGTGAGTAACCGTCGCGGACCGCCGCGCTCCGCGGGCAACGGCCCGGCAGGATCCTGGCACTCTGCAGAGCAAGCGGCCGCGGGACGCCCCGCTCCCACGCTCCCGCGACACGTCCTCCGTTGACCTGTACACAATGTAACGACCACCCCCCGAGCTCTTGTCGCGTTGGATCATCGGCACGTGTGTCGACAGGTCGGCGTTCAAAGGGCGGCTCGTGCTGAAGTAACAAGGGTCGGAAGGTCTGGGGCCCACATCCACTGGTTTCAACTAGGACGGGCGTTGGACGTGCTTGCTTCTGTTGTTCGTGGATGCTCGATGCATGTTGAAAACTCTTACCTCTAATTATGGACGCAAAACAGCAACAACAACAAGAGTTATTAAAAAGTTTATAGCGTTCAGCGGCCGTGCATCAGTGGTGGAGAATGTTCACAAACGCGCTGATTTATTGCCAGCTTAGTCAAGTTTTGCTGCAGCTGTTGTGTCACTAACTTATTAAAACACTACGGTGTCGATTAAGTGTATTACCAAGAAGGATTTATCGGCACTTAAAGGGGTACTCCACCGATTTTTTGAGCGACCTCAACTAACTATATTTTCTGACTCCCCGGCCTTTACTCTCTCCGGTATGCTATTTAGAATCGCGAAATTCATAATAGGTATTGTGAAATCGGCAAATGAAAATGATGCAAAACCAACATTCAAATATACGCGCACTTTTCAGTGCCGTGACGTCAGTGGCAGGCAGGCTTGCCAGTCGAGCAAGCAGCCAAAAAATAGAATATGCCAATCATTTGTTCCGTGCTGGTGCGCGGGTACTGCAGCGAGCTTCCCAAGCATTCATTTGACACCATGAAACTGCTTCGAATCAGTTTAAAACAAAATATACAGCCCAAAGAGTGAACCCCTGCCTTCCACTGACGTCACTTTTTCATTGTTGCCAGTAGAGACTTCGAGCTTGAAAAACACGGTGAGGACCAAAACTGTAAATTCAATAACTTTGCAAAAAAACAATATTTTGACCTAATATTTGGGATACTATTTTCACGATGTTTTTTTGTTAGTTTAGCAAAATTTCAAGCAAATCGGAGACAATGAAAAAACCTGTGGAGTACCTCTTTAAAGCTCCCCATCCACTGAATCAATCCAAATACTGAGCTGAATTCCGGATTTCAGCGTCGGGGCCTAGCGTCCGTTTGTTTCATTCTAAAACAAAGCAAGTTTGGCAAAAAAAGAAAAAAAAAAGACGTTTCAAAACAAAACAAAACGTGATGGCGATCGGCAACATGCTCGCAGTGGAAGCTAGCCATAACCTTTGCCTTATGAAATGCTGCACTACACAACCAGTCTACCTATTGCTCTCGTCTCGGCGTGAAAAAGTCACCCCATTCTGTTATTACTGGGCAGTGCTGGGACACCTTGTCCCCGGCTTGTTTGGCCGTAAAGTTAGGCCTGTGTGAGGACCTGTAGCACATCACTTAATGTTCGGTAAGAACATGGTGGCAATCTGATACTCTGTTCTTGTTCGAACGTTGGCACGCGAGCGAGCTGTGACTTCTTGCGGTTTCATCGTATACCGTAGAATCGAGGTCATATTGACATTGATTTTTATTCTAACCAGAAGCTCAAGAAGTAAAACATAGTTTCCCCTACCTGTCCCTAAGCCAACAGCTTAAGTATCGCACTGCGCATGCGCAGAAATCCTGCGCTTGCGCAGTGCGACTTTCTACTAACGCGTTCCACCGCTATCCATAACCCCGACGCAGAAAGATATACGAGAGAGAGCACACGGAGTGTTTGCAGAGAACGGCGACCTTGCAGGGGCTTCGTTTGCAGACAAGGGCTGCGTTACGTCAACGAGGCGGCTCCAAGCGCCACGCATAGCAGCAGGTAGTCACGCGAATACCAGCAGCGGTCCGTAGGCCCTAGAATGCGCCACTGCACGCGCTGTTGGCCGACAATGGCGAGCCGGAGGCCCTCCTTGGCAAGTCTTCGCTCCGCCGAGCGTAGCCGACGAGACCGCCTAAACTCTCGGCCGCGAACGCGCTCTCGCGTTGCCCTCCAAGTATACGCGGAATTGACGGGGAGAAAGTTACGCGATGCGGATACTCTCATTGGATTAAATGAAGGCGGACACAATTACATACAATCACCCCAACCGTGATCCTAACGTTTTTGATTTTTTGCTTTCCTGGCGCGATTTTCTGAGGTACCCGAACAATCTAAATAGAGAATAGTTATTGAGAAAACGGCAAATGAAGGTGATGACAAAGCCAACACTGTAAAACTTTGAGGTCAAGCAGGCGGTCCGAGTACAACGCATATTGCGGATGTGTATATACCGGGTGTTCGATTTTAATTCGAACAGATTTATTACAAAAAAATCCGTAAAAGATGCACTAGTACTGGTTGTGCAGGTGAGTTATACGGCCGGGGGGACATTATGTGGGTGGCTAATCTTTGCAATAAGTCGGCTAATTAATTAAAAATCGTTAATTAACTTTTTAGTTATTGAAAGTAGACATATGGTTTCAATTAGAAACTTACTGAGCGTTCTCGAAAACCACTAAATCAACTCTTTTTAGAACGACTTGAAGCTCGTGGGAAACTCGGGGGCGCGCCAAAGTTACCACCCGTGAAGCAGGCGCAAAGCTAGCAGTGGCGGAACGCGGATGATTAAATTACCATCGCGTTCCTCCGCTGCTGGCTTTGCGCCTGCTTCACGAGTGGTAACTTTGGCGGACCCCCGAGTCTCCCACGAGCTTCAAGTCGTCCTAAAAGGAGTTGATTGAGTGGTTTTTGATGACGCTTAGTAAGTTTCTAATTGAAACCATGTCTATTTCCACTAACTTAAAAGTTAATTTAAACTTTTAAGTTAAAGTGCAGCCGTAGTTAACTGACGGGGGCTTACAACTCAATGCAAAGATGCGCAATTTCGCAGCAACTCAAATCAAAGTTCTAGGACATTTTGTTTCTCATGAAGGCATACGACCCGACCCTTAAAAAATTAGAGCATTCTCCTCGTTTCCCCAGTCTGCGAACACAAAGCAGCTTAAAAGCTTTTTGGGTTTATGTTCTTATTTACGTCGTTTTATCCGTGGCTTTGCACCTATTGCTTCTCCATTACATCATCTTCCTCCCCCATTGTCCCATATAAATGGGCTACCGATTGCAAAAGGTCCTTCCACGCCCTTCGAAACGCGCTGACTTGTGATCCGGTATTGTGACACTTCGACGATAATGCAGCAACTGAACTTCACACGGATGCCAATGGAACCGGGTTGGGCGCTGTACTTCTGCAAAATCATCCCTCCAGCCGTGACCCTCACGTCATCGCTTACGCGAGTCGTACTCTAAACAGACCTGAAAAAAATTACACTGTAACCGAACAAGAGTGTTCGGCATTAGTATGGGCCATCGGACGGTTCAGACCCTATTTGTAAGCTCGTTCGTTCGCGACTGTCACGGATCATCCTGAGTGATCCTGCCCTATGTCGGTTACCCTCAATGAAAAACTTGTCTGGACGTCTAGGCAGACCGATCCTCTGTCTTCTGGAAGATCAGTTCACTATCGTCCACAAAAGTGGAAAGAAGCACTTGGATGCCGACAAAGTATCTCGTTGCCCTCTTCTACTGAGTTTCCTCACCGACGACATCGACGACGATTTGAGTAAGTTCCCTAACCTCAACGATTCTCATCTCTGACCAAACAGAATATTATTGGAGTGCCAAGATAACTCGTAGCCTCACAAGCTCAGTTCGAGACACAAAGTTTTGCCAGAAAATGTGCAACTTCGTCCTTCTTAATGGTCTCCTTCACAAACGCAGTTTACTCCCTGATGGCGCGCGATACCTACTTGTAATTCCGAAACAGTTACGAGGTACCGTTCTCGCGATTTTCCATTATCACCCCAGAGCGGGTCACCTGGGTGCTTTCAAAACCCATTCCCGCCTCTGGACCCGTTACTTTTGGCCTGGCATCTATCGGACAACCGAGAGGTATGTGCAATCGTGCGTTCCTTGCCAACACCGCAAAACTTGGCGTCACGCATCAGGTGGACAGTTTATGCCCCTGCCTATTTCCGAGATGCCCTTCCACCGAGTCGGTATCGACCTCTACGGAGTTCTACCAAAGTGTTTTGTTGGCTACCGATCCTGGTAGCCATAGAACATCTTACCAGGTATGTCGGCCGGGATGGCTCCTCTTACCTCAACTAGAGCACAAGCAATAGGAGAGTTCTTCCTTACCAACGTAGTTTTACGCCATGGTGCGCCACGATTTCTCCCCCCCCGACCGTGGAACATTGTTTCTTTCCGCTCTCGTAAAAGAGGTTCTTGGTGCTTCTAGAGTTATTCATCAACTCACCTTCACCTGCCCCCCCCCCCCCCCCTCCCCCACAAACAAACGGTCTCACAGAACGGTGCAATCGAACCTTATCTCAAATGTTTAGCATGTATATCTCTAACGAACATAAGAATTAACGCTCCATTCTTCCTATCCTTAGCTTTGCCTACAACACTTCTATCGAATCGACCAGGGATTCTCTCCGTTCTTTCTAATTTACGGTCCGGACGTGTCCTGCACAATGGACAGCCTTTTAAAGTGCAGCTCTTAGGCGCCCGTTTCCGGGTTGAGCGGCGTCGGCGTCGGCGTATCCGCGCGCTTTGCATTATGGTATGTTTCTCCGCTAAATTTAGCGGGAAAATCTCCGTACTAAATTTAGCGGTTTAAGTTTCCCCACTTAATTTAGCGGGAAAAATGACCTCACGACTTCGTGTCACGTCACCCATGAACAAATTCAGCGGCAGGAGGAAAGAAGGAGGTGGAGAGAAGAGGAAAAGGGGAGTTTACGAAAAAGGAGGAGGGCCGTACCCTTCCCTCCTCCTCCTCCTCCTCCTCCTCAAGAGCTGCGCTCTTGTTTCGCATTACAGAGGTAGATAAACGTCTTTAATTTTTTCCTTACACTGACAGCAACTTTCAACAACCCTTCGGAGCACAGTCTTTCTAGCCGAAGAATGCCGTCAACTTGCGTGCCTTCACACCAATGACAACCGACAATAACAAAAGCAGAGTTACGAAAAATATCGCACTTCCGTCATATGTCATCCAGGCGACCACTCCTTAGCTTCGACACCTGTACGCAGGCAAGGACTTTCTGAGAAACTTCTTCACAAGTATGGTGGACCGTACACTGTACTTCACTAAACATCCCCACTCAATTACTCCGACCTATAAATTCGGTTACCAGTTCAGCCGTGTCCACGAATGCGTTTAATCAATTTTAAGGCAAATCGGCGACCATCATCGGTGACCCAACCTGTCCATTCTACCTTTGAAGAGATAAAAATGACGCTTTCTTCGCATCAACAAACGACGCCGACGAAACGATCTTACGCTCCCCTGTTACAACTTAATGTTTTTGCATCCAGGTGTCGCCAACATTTTATGAAGTATTCGCGATATTGCTTCGGCATAAAGTAAGTCAAGGCTTTGTTTCATGTAGAACGAAGATATATGTGTAGGCACAAGCTCTCACCAAACATACATAGAACATGTGAACTGTGTGTTTTCTCGTGGCAGCACTATCCTCGAGGAAGGTGGACAATAGCTCCTTAACGTAGCACTTCGGGATGGTTTGTTGGTTGCACGTCACGCAAACATTGCTCGGCTGCCGCCAGGAAATTCGCAGAAATTCGCAGAGATCGCGTGTTCCGTATAAGTTTGGTGAGCAATGCACACATGTTTAATCGTATCACAATAAAAAAATTGACTGGTGACAAAAAAAAAAAGCACGAATTTGTGAAAGCATACTGCAGGTCGAAGAGAAAGTTGCGCTGAAGTCGACTGCCCATATCATGCACGTAGCCAGGATTTTGTTTCGGGGGGGCCCGCCCATGACAAAATGCTGTATGAGGAGGAGAGGGGAGAGGAGTTCCCAGCAAAATGGAAGATTTCAGGGGGGGCCCGGGCCCCATTGCCCCCCCCCCCCCCCCCCCCTCCGGCTACGTGCCTGGCCCATATCGCAGCTTTGGCAGCCAGCGTAACGCCGTGTTTCTTCTTGTGCCGCGCACCTCGCCACGATCCAGAAAGGATCACGTGTGTTGCCATGGAAACGGTTTGAGCTGGTTGTGTTTCTGCGACAACCTGATGCGCCGAGGACTGACGGGAGGGGAGGCTTTTCCGACGCAAAAAGCTTGCGGTGAATTTCATCTTTAGGGTGCTTCTCGAATAAATAAAGGTGTTAGCCTAAAACAAATAGCCAAGAGGCACCGCTTAACTGCTATCCCGCTGCTAGTGGTCCCCAGAGCGTTGCCATAAATGACTGCATCAATTAAATTGCGTATTCACAAGGTGGCGTGTGAGCCGAAAATGGATGAGCGTCGTTGCAAATGTCGCTGGCCCATAAATAGGACCAACATTTTTGGTCATGAGCCGAAGATGGCGACGCGCAGCTGGCATCCTACAGGAGCACCCCCGGCACAATCAAGCGATGGTGCACTGGGCTGGGTGGAAGTGCCCAACGCTTTAGGTTGCCATGATAATTTCCGAGACGAAGATAGAGATTAGTACCGCTATACTCAACCTGTCCATTTATCCAATATCTATCCCTAAGGGGATATCCTTTTCCCGACACGATTGGATGACTTTTATCGAGATCGGGATGAACCCATTTCATTAACAGAGACGTCTTCTCATCCATGCACTCATAATAGACCCTTTACAAGAGCGCGTGCCATCTAGCGGCTTCTGCGCCAATTATCCGAATTCGCCATTGTTTGGAAATTGGAAGGCGCTCTAAGCAGGGTCGCGTCAGCGTTCGACGGTGACTGGCAAGGATCCAATCACACACGTCATGCCCAAGAAGCGGCGACTGCCAACGTTTCTCGCCGAACTCTCGAAAAATGACTAATTGTTCTACTGAAGACGTGATTGTAAGCGCTTGTTCAATCGTGAATTGGTCGACCACAGCGTCGCGTTTGGTCCCGCGCATCGACATCATTGTCGCTAGTTACATTCTTAGACTTAGGGGTGGCGCAAGCTACCACCCAGCCTCTGGGTATAGCCATTAACATCTATCCATCCATCCATCCATACCGAAGCAGCTAAAGGGCTAAAGCTGTCGCAAACGGTGGCTCTCCGAGATTCACACCGGGTCTTTCTAGCGATGGGCGGCCTCACACGTCCTGTATACAAACGGACGAGAGCCAACGCTGCACGGTGGCTCATATGCGGCCGCTCCATTTTCCTTTCCCGCGCATGCAGGCAGAGCTGGAACGTTCTGCAGTCACGGTGGCTGGAGGAGCGGCCCGCAAATGCAGCGCCAACGCGCGCACAAAGCCGCCCCCGCGCACTGGAGCAAAGCCTCCGCGCTTCCCGCTCTCGCCGACTGGCCCAACACGTACTAAAACAGATAGATTCACGCGGCTGCCCCCGAGCTGTGACCTCAAATGCGGCGCCGACAAAGCAGCCGTCAATGGGTTTCACCGCGATGCGTTCCTCGGAGTGAAACTGCCGCCGATGTGAATTCGGTGGTATTCGCAACTTTACTGTGTCGAGATTTGAGTGAGTCTTCAACTGCTCGATCGGGGGTCACGTCGGTCATGGACCGCGTTTGCAATACAAACTTCCAGGATCACATGAAAGCGTCGACAAATATACCCTGTTGCTGGTTAAAGAGAAACCGAAGTGGTTCTGCATTTGAGTAAAAACATTTAAATTGTTTTCATTTGGCCTCCAGGATCACGAATGTCGTGATTATTTTTCAATTGGCAGCACGAAGGCTACAGAAAATGATTTCCAAAGTACCGCCGTAGACCCTCCTTCCCCGGAGCGTTACGTCATGAAAGGCGTTTTCGGAATCTCCGCTCTCGCGCATATTCAGCGCCCATCAAAGGTATACGCACGCGCACTCTCGCTATTTAAAAAAAAAGTAGGACAAAGACGTCACAACTGGTGTCGGCTGCAATTGCAGGCGCTGCCCACACGAGCAACACGCGCTTGGCGGCCGAAATATCCTTTTATGGCAAACGACTGGTCGGAGATCTTTTTTTTTGTTGTTGTTGTTTTCTTGCGTTTAGCTACATCTACGGGAGAAAACGAACGTGATATTCAGATTCACGGGATAAAAATTCTCTAAAATTCACCTCTACGTCATTTTTTTTAAATATTTTTTTTAGCTTCTTTTTGAGAAAAGCAGCACAAGCTCCTCCCGCAAAGCCTTCAACTCTGCCCACCTTAGCAGAGGGCACTCTGGAGAGAGGCGAGGAGAAAGTCGCCTCGTCTCCAACTCTGCTAAAGTGGAAAGAGTGGAGGGCTCTGCTGGAGGAGTTTGTTCTGCAACTTGATGAGAGCATACATTCTACTCCGGTTATTTGCATTGCACAGGGCGCCCACAACACCAAATCCCTTCCTGGAGGAGGGGAAACCCAACGTCATAAAGAACGCGCTCGAGCGTCGCGCTGCGCCGAGGCAGTGGACTGCCGCCGACTAACCGAGATACCAGGTCCGCCGAGACAGCGGAGACGGCTGTCTCGACAGGTTTTCACGAAGGTAGATGGCGCCAGTCACCCCTCCCAATTCAAAGAGGAAAACCTTGAGGTTGCGCGCGTCCAGCCGTTTCAACTGAGCAGAACCTGTCGACGCGAAGGCCGTTCGATTCTCGTGGAGGAAGTGCGGCACATCTCAAACGTATTCAGACTTTCTCAGTGGGACTGCGAACAACTGCGTTGGTTCAACACACGTCGCGTGTAGCAGCCTTTTTGAAGCCCTGGTTCAAGTTGGCTGAAAAACGCTTTTGGAGCAAAGTAATTAAAGTAAATTCCCCAAGCAGAATGTCCAAGTATACTTTACGTCACTGAGTCCATTATGGGTTATAGACGCTTTACTCATGCGCCAAATTACGGCCGCCATTGCTGACCTTCTCTTGTCTTACCGAGATGCCGAGCAACTGAAACGGTAGTTGACGATCCTCCACAAAGACCGATGGTTTAGAAAAAGACCCAGTTGAATCTAATGTGGCAATAACCTGTCCTGCTATGGTAATGGTGAAGTGAAATAAACGAAATAAGAGGAAGCAAAAACTGAAGGTCAGTTATGGCGGCGTCCATGCACAGCTGCTGCAAAGCGTCTATATGATACAAATCAGTTGCTTCATAATTTTGCGACTGTCCGCAAATCGCCCAGTTCTTCAAGTTTTGGGTTTGGATTTTGTCGGATTCGTTTCCGTTTTGATCGGTGGACGTGGCGATACGAAGCTGGGATCGCCAGAGGTAGCCTGGCGCCTGTGGCTGCGCGGCGTCTAGGGCACCACGGTCTAGGGTTACGTCTGCAACCACCGACGAGCCTAGGTGAATGTCAACGTATACTGTTGCCCTATACTTTTAATACTAGAACTCGGTGGCAGTTTTTCAAAGATTTCTCATATATTTCTGTACTTCTTATATCTCGAAGTGATCGGGGAAACGAAGTTGGAGGAGTCCCGGGAGCATTTCGAGATGCCGCTCTCCAGCCTTGCGGTCTTGAAGACTAAACAAAGTTAACTCGCTGCTAAAAAAAAAAACAAAAAAACATTAGTGTGATTTTAGTTTGTACTGTGTTCCGGCACAGCACAAACACAGCATGACAAAAATCGCCCGACGGATTAGACATAGAGAGACAAGGCGTTTTGACTTTATGTAGTATGGCGTAGGTGCGGCTTCAGGCTGCGTATATACCGATCTCACTGTAGGCGTTCCACGCGTGCGTGACGCCACCATAAGTGTAGTTTACAGGAGTCAAGTGCCAGTGCGCGATACAGCTCGTGTCGTCTCGTGCTCTGCTCGGTCAGACACGCAGCTGCGGTAGCTGCGGGGTTGTCGGGCGTGCAGAAAGGCTACAGTTCCCACGACGCATACCGGCAGCGGTGGGGCAACGAAACTGGCTGGTGAGACCGCTCTATTGTATTAAGTTTCTTCTGTTATTTCTACCGACTGTCCACTTGGATCGCGAGCACTTGTTTGTTCAGTTTTGGATTGAATTAATTTTTTTAAAACTTTTTTTCGTTTTGTTAAGTGTGGATGAAATAGTTTGTGGTAATTCACGCTTACCCTGTCGTCTCCTCCCTCGTTCACATTCTCACCTAGCGCGGCCCTATCGCCTGTCAACAGGGCCATATTAAAGTACGGGCTATGGGGGGCTGCAACCCAGGGCCTCAGGCTGCCAGGGGGCCCCATGCTGGCCCCCGGAAATTTGAAGAAAATTGTTATATTGTCAGCTTTCGTTCAAGACAGCTCAGACCAAAGGGAAGGGAGGGGGGGAGGGGGAGAAAGCCAAGTGGAATCTCTGGCATTCTGGCGTCGTTATGTTGCCTTTTTTTCTTTTTGAACGGGGAAACAAGGATGTTGTAAAGTTCCCTTTTCTACAATAGCTGGTGTTTGTAAGCTTGTTATGCAAGACTGATAGAACAACAACATGTAATCTTGGTCTTCCGCCCTCCTTGTCGGAGGAAGCAAAGCTGTCGAACATGGCTGTCCCGTTGAAGTCTCTTCTAATTGATACCAGACGGAGGACGGCCACGGAGTTCTCGTTTGTACTGGGGACCCTTCGAAGCGTTTTACTAACAATGGCGAGTCGAAAGGCAAGCAAGCGTTGCCGAAGGCTACACGAGCAACATACATGCTGCAGATTATTTTTTGTTCATCTTCGCACTTCCAGCGTAGTTCCCTATAACAAGTTGCCTCCAAAACAAGAAATTTAAAACAAGCAAAAAAAAACAAAAAAAACGCTGAATTTCTTGGAACGCGCTTTCCTAACCACTGACAGGCGTTTCAAGGAGCTGGCACTTAAGACGTCCCCCACTGACTGTAAGCAACTGCTCTGGAGTCTGATCCACCAGTGCGAGAGCTTCCTTTCATCAAGTGACATGACCCTGCAATGGTCTCACGAACCTCTCAAGTATGACCTATTATTTATAGCTTAGAGTAATATGTACAGATGACGGCGAAGTTCTATTACTACAATTAGAAGAAATAAGACCACTTTCAAAACGAATGCGTAGCGCAAGTTCGTCTGCTTGTTTTGCAGGGGATGTGGTGATTTCAGAACGCCGAGCTCTGATTGGCTCTTATCAAAGGATAGTGGGTAGACCTCAAAGGCAGCTTGCTTTGAAATCTACCCACAATCCTTCAATCAGAGCCAATCATCGCTCGGCGTTCTGACGTCACCACAACCCCTGCAAAAGAAGCAGACGAACTGGCGCGCTGCACTGAAACATTTACCCCTTAAAATAAACAACATGTATGAGAAGGGTTAGAAAATATATCGCCTTGATCTTCATGAGGAATGCCAGTGAATGAGCCCGAACGGCAGTGGTTGCTATATTACGATCTAATTCAGTCTGAATGGTTTCTCTTATTAGTTGAATCTAAAGGTATGCCAGTTTTGGACACGAAGGTTCATCAGAAGAGAGTGGACGGAGAGGTTTGAGTCCATAGACACCCCTTTAAGATACTGAACCGAAATTTCGAGCTCACAAAACAGGGCTGGAGCGGTAGGCGGGGCGCTTTTGAACCCCGAAACAACACTCGTACAGCGATATCTCTAACGGACTCATATATGTTTGAAAAAGAAATGTGCGATTAAACACGGCCGATGGGGACGACGAGACATGTGACGGCACAATTTTCATTCCCTCTCCACCTCGCTTCGTCTCGTCGAGTTAGTGAACCGAAGCGAGCAAGAGAAAAGCGAGGCCGCTTCCCCTCATTCCCAACTGTTCTAAGAGGGTCGTGACGTCAGAGTCCTCGCTTGGTCGCGCCCTTCTTTTCAAAACATACGGCAATCCGTTTGAGATATCGATGTATGAGTGAGGTCTTGGAGGTCGTAGAGGTCTCGGTGAACGCTTCTGGGGCCTTATTTTGCAAAATCCAAATTTCGATTCAGTATCCCTTGTGGGGACCCTCTCCCTGGCTCCTCCGCTCTCCGTGACCTTGCCGGTCCCCGCCGCCGTATTGTCGGGCGCTCCTTCGTTCCCTGTGACCTTCCCGTTTCCAGTCGCCGTCCTGGCGCGGAACGTCCGAGCTCTCCGGGAGGAACGGGGCAAGCGCCCCCTCACCCAGCGCTGACGTCGGAGGGTCGGCTCGCAGCAAGGTTCCCGATTGGACGGTCGGCGGGACAAGGACTTGGGAAGGTCTTAAGAGGGGAACGGAGACAAAGGAAGAGAGCTTGGGCGGCCGACTGGACAAGGGACCGGTCATGGAGGCGAGCTCGGACGGCGCCGGACGCTGGCGCAGGGAGTGCGGGCACTACGTCGAGTGGCGGACTCGACAAACGGACCGGACAGCGACCCTGGACGACGACGTCCCCATGACGTGGTGTGGATGACCACCGCTGGGACTCGGAGAAGCTGCTGTGGCAGCGGGCTCTCCCCCGGCCTCGCTGATGACCGTCCCCCGATCCCGAAACCCCCCAGGCAATGAGTGAGTGAATAAACCCTTTTGCCGAGAGCGAAGCATTGAAGTGTCATATTCATCCGGAGACAGGGTTTGTGGGAATCGGAGCTAGAAGATGCCCGCATAAACTGGCGCCGCAACGTGGGGCCTGATTTTCGATCAGGCAGGCATTCTGATTCTTAACCTGTTTCCGGTTGAATTAGGGCACGATTTCGCGCTCTTTTTGGGGGTCATCTTTGTCGCGGGAGCGCCGCACGAAGTTTCGTTGCGGGAGCGCCGCACGGAGGCCCTGACATTATCGCCTGTCTGACTAGGAGGCGCGGATTTTGACCGCTGTTTTAAGGGATTAACCCTTTTGCCCAGCCTGTCAGGAATTTACTTATCCCCGTTACGAGAAGCGCCTCGAGTATTCACTGTTCAGCGCACCGTTGGATGCTGGCAGGTTGATCCTGCTGAGCAAGAGCGCTCTGTGCGTCGAAATTACCGCACCCCTCGAGGCCTGTAGCGTCGGGCGTCCCCCCACCTACGCCTCCGGCCGTTCACGTCCGCTGGGAAAGATGCCAGCTCACGCTTCGGGGGATGTGACGCGCCTAACCGCCTTTGTTCGCGTATCGATGTAATGGTTTGTAACGCTTGTTACTGATCGGACGCGTTAAAGAGGCATCGCTTTGGGTGGAGAACGCTCCCATTGCGGATGGCGGTTGCATGGACTGTGTTTGGAAATTATTCCCGCATTGCATTTTGTCCGGGAGGAGACTAGCGTCTCGGTTTGACCGCATGCTAGCTCCCAGTTGGCCTTGCTTGAGCTGTCAGCGCGGTTTTGAGCTTCGTTAGTTGACAGCGTCTTAAGGTACGGATGCGCTCTTGTGGTTCCGACCAAGATCGCTTCGAACGAGTACCTTGTGGCCAGAGGCTACATTTAGGGGCTGAGCCCACTAAATCGTGCCAGGTACGCGATGTCCAGTGCGTGGACATCGGAATCCCGAAAACCACAGAGTTTCCGTTTTCACTTTAGCAGTGGCTGTGCGTGTGTAATGCTCCGTGGAGTCAAGTCTGACGCGATGGGCATGACCCGTGCGTTTCTAGTCGTAGAGTCGTGAGGTTGATTCCGTTTAATTGTGCGCACAGTTGGTTCCGGATCCTCACACCGCCATATCGATGGTTGAGCCTCGCGGCGGGAGTTACTCTTTTATTTCGTTTTCTCTGTTTCCGGAGGAGCGGCGGCCAGCGCGCGCTTTGCGCTGCCGCCGGATACGGTTTTCAGCCGTGCTTTGGTTCGCGTTGGGACGCGAGGGCGTAGAGAGCGTAATTGGTCGTGCAAAGACCTGGGCTGGAGTGAAATTATAGATTTAGGGGAGAAAAGACAGCTGGTGGGAAAAGAGCTGGGCTCGTGCACTGAAAACCTGCACGAGGGGAGTGGCGGTCTTGCGATGATGTGACGAGTTGTTCATAGTTTTATCCTGTACAGATGCGCGGTTGGCCCGGGAAAACGTACGGTTCACGTCGGCGGGTACGTGCCCGGGAAGCCTAGAAATTATGGCAGCGGCATGGCCGTCGGCGGCCTATAACTGTTGTGCGTTGGGTCAGCCCGTCGCTGTACTAACTGCAGCCTTTGCATGAACGGGTAGCGGGTGTTGGAATGCGGCGGTAAATGCTGTAGACACTTCGACGCTGCGGAAACTGTTTATGCAGAGCAAATATAGTTTATTAGCTCGTCCATTTCCAAGACCGGCCGGTTAGATTATTTGGCATTTCGGTATCGCGCTCGTTGCGCGGAAGTTGAGAGGTGCGCGTGTGGGATATTTACATTGTTCGAACCCTGCCTGTCCTCACTGTCGCAAGAAGGCTTTTCAGTCATGCGGCGTGTTGACTTGGCTGGGGGCGAGCTTTGTGCGTAACCTACTGCGTTTGTATGTGGACACGTTGCTCGATTCGAGAACGTTGAAGAGTCGCGAGACGCGTTGACGGCGTACCTTTATTGCTCGATCCCCGCCGGCCTTTTCATCAGCTGGAAGACTTTTTAGTTATGCGGTGTCGGGGTTTGGCCGGGGGAGAACTCTAACGTGCGTCGATTCGCTTGTCGCGGTTGTCGAGCCCGTGCGGGGTTCGGTGCGGACCGCCGTTACGCGCTCGTCGCTCCTGTTGGGTGGTCGCCTCCGAGCAGTGAAGCGGTAACGTCTGGTAGATGCCCAGACGTTACGGACATAGCTTTGTAAATAGGCTGTCCAATGAGATCTGCTGTTCGCACGATCCAGGTACTGTTCCCTTTGTACTGGTGTAAGTGGCCGGTACCACGGAACAACGGCCTCTCAGTAAGGTGATTACCCCTTCTGATGAAGGCGTGCTGCGTAGCTTGGCTGTAGCGTGTTTGTAGCTCGGGTAGCGTGAACGCCGAGTGCATGAGTGCCCGTCATGGGTTGTTGGCAGCGTGTTTTTTCGAGTCGCACCTCGCGAACGGGACTGGATTTGTGACCGTTTCAGTTTTACGGAAGGTTATTCTTAGTTTTTGAGGTTTTGTGCGTTCTTCGCGAGTGTGTTGGAGATTAATATTGTTGTCAGATGTGTGCGGTTCTGACGCTCTGGTAGATTGCTTACTGTTTTAAAAGAATGCGGTTGAGTTTGATAGGAGCAAATGTTGTATAGTGGGCGTATGTACGATTTGAGTATACAATGAGTGCTCATACTTTTTAGTTAAGGAATGGTTTTCCTCTTATGTACCTCTTGAACGTGTAGCTTGACGTTCTTGATGATTGCCTGCCCGTTAGTATTGAAATGAAAAGTTTTGTTTTTATTTCGTGGCATGTCCAACGATTGAAAGATTTTGGTTTCGTCTCGCTGTCTGATATAGTGTGCCGCTATTCGTTTTTGCGCATTTCGCTGTCTGTTACATTAGGGACGGAAGCGAACTTTAAGTGCCGGCGTGTTGTGTGTGCCTGAGTGCCCGTCCGTGTTGTGAGCTGTGGTGCTCCGGACCAGTTCGTGGACCGTGCTCCGTCGGTCACGAGCTTCCCAGTGAATCAACGTTCACCGCTGACCTGCTTGGTTTGATGCCATCATCATCATCGAGGGTGCTCGTCGTCATCGGCGACACTCAGCTGAACGAGCTCCCTGCCCAGGGTCCTGGGGACCACGCAACCTCAAGCCCCCCGGGGTCCGAGCCTTGAGGGAGGGGAGGTGTGGGGACCCTCTCCCTGGCTCCTCCGCTCTCCGTGACCTTGCCGGTCCCCGCCGCCGTATTGTCGGGCGCTCCTTCGTTCCCTGTGACCTTCCCGTTTCCAGTCGCCGTCCTGGCGCGGACAAGGCCAAGATTCCGAGACATTTGGGCTAGTTTCAAAACTTCCCACCACGCGGCGCTCAAAGACCAACCTGCAGAATATTTTTCAACCAGAAAAAAAGTTCCCCTCGCCACACTTCCCATTTTCTCCTCTCCCATAGTTAACTTGACGGCGGGGAGACTCCTTTTGTTGCTGCATCTCGGGGCCAGATAAGCCAAGCTAAGCGCATAATGGGCGATTTGCGGCGGGAGGCACAGCGACCCCTTTCCTCCGGCGATACCAGAGAAGCGCCCGAAACCGAACTCTCCTGTCTGCAGCATTTCAAAGCCTAGCCTCTCGGTTTTGTCTCTGAATTTTTGTTTTGTTTTGCGATAAGCATGCTTGGCTACTCCGAGCATTTGACTGCTTCTGCCGTCCATGTAAAGTGACCCAAAGCCATGTGAGGATGGGCATAGGCCAAGAGCCATCGTCCAAAAACCCTAGAGTTCGAAGGAACTACCGCATTTTCCGTACTATAGCCCGCACCCGGTGCATAGTCCGCAGGGAAATATTTTGCGTCAAAAATAGAAGTGTTTTCTTAGATAGTCCGCACCCGGTACACAATCGGCACCCAGTGCAAAGCCCGCACTTAGCACCTAGTCCGAACGTAAAAAGTATCATACTCGGCAGATCTTGACAAACGCCTACTGTATTAGGTCACGATGAAGCTTTATCGTACGTAAATCAACATTAGTATAGTCCGTTACTCATAAAATCCTTCACGATTGTCATAGTAAAGGATCTAGAAAAATTAAATCATTGTATTGTCCGCACCTGTAGATATTCTGCATCGCGTGAATTTTCAACTTTTAAACTTGTATAGTCCGGAAAATACGGTACTACAGAGTGTATTGCGACCCTGGGTACTTGAAGAGAAAGCGGCGAGCCTTACAAAAAGTGTTTACGGGACGGGAACTCATGCCAGCGTACGTACTCTAACATGTCCGGTGCTTTTACCCCAACCCCCCTGGTGTTGCCGATATAGGACACACGTTGAAAAAAACAGTGCTGGGGGCTGTCAAACCGTTGTTTTTGTTCTAAAATTTGACCGAAGCTCCAAATATTGAGATCTGCAAAAATCCATAATACGAAACAGCCTTTTTTTTTTTTCCGGTTCCTTGCATTTTTATATTGCGTTTTGAGATCCTGCTAGTGACCAGTGCCGCGTTTAGACGTCATATTGCACGTGGCCCCACCGGTGACTAGAACTCACCCTTCCGTAAGCAAAAGTTTAAAGTACAAGTTCACCCGTCAAATTTTGGAAGTGTAATTACAATATTGCGTTAATTTTTCTCAACTCAATATCTCTTCTCGAAATGGTTAATCACTTTAGTACAGTCGCCCTCTTGAGATTTCTAGGCGAGAGATGGCAAAAGCCCTTTCCAAAACTAACTGTTTTACATTACCGATTCCTTTCTTAAAAATCACTAAAATTTAATTATATCACATTACAAATTACTGATTACTAAAACTATGGGCATTCTCTTCGTATTACATTTAATTTTTGCAGGTAGAGTTTGCTTGTCGATAATGAAATATCAGTCTGCTGTTGCAAACAGTGCAATGTAGGCGCAATATGATATATTACTGTCATGCCGCGAGCTTGTTCAGGAAGCCGCCAAAGACAACGAGGTTTTACGATGCGCTAATAGAGAGTTTTAGTAGATCGTTCCCATGACTCCGATAACGATACCCGATACTCCACCACCGCCTCACTAACGCATACATAGTATCGTTATCGGGGCTATAGGAGGTATCGGAACGATCTACTAAAACTCTCTAATAACTCCAAAGTATCTGAATCAGTGGTGTCGCCATGCTGTACTACAGCGCAACATATGAGATGAGACCATAACCGTGCTCTCGCAAGCTAGTTTTTAATAAAAAAGAAAATATTTTTTTTTCTTTAATTCTCTACTTGTGCTTGTAAGTTTCAACACAGCAAGAGCTACTCAAGTCTATTGTAATGTATCACTGATATCCGATAAGCTGAGGTGGCGTAACCTGTGCAGCATAAAATGCTTTGACGGAATCGTTTGTTCTTAGGATCACGCGTGCGGTGCGAGCTAACCTAACCTATACTTACAGCCAAGAATAAAGGCTCCGAGCATTAATTGGAATGCGACGGAAGCCCTTCGACTTTCCGGACTCTCGTGACTATATCTGGAATGACTTCCCTAATCAAGGTGAACACACGCACACATATACCGGAGGCACTGTTGAAGTTTCAAGGGCTCGGGTTTGCGTAGAGATTATCATTTGCGCCGATACCCGGCTTTCGCATTGCTAAAATATTTCAACAACTGCCAGTCTTGAACGGGTCAACGAAAGAACTGATCGTTTTCACGTAGTTGGGTTAAAACTATGTGGTTAGGCTACTGTATGGGTGCACTACTAAAATCAATTATAATGACATCTAAAGCGACAATCACTCTCATGTGTACTTTATCTCGTAAATAACACTTTTGCGATTGACAAGTACGTTTGCGCGCGTGCACCGTCGGCAAAAGTCGCACCATTAAATGATCTCCCTTATTTTTCTTTGTTTTGTTTTTTTTCTGAGCGAGAAAAAAGGGGGAGGGAGAGAGAAGGTTGTTGAGGGTAAAAAATGTTGGAGATATGTGCTCTGATTGTCATGATTGTGTATTTTTGATCACCCAACCTTTACAGCTCCCACATGAACGCGAGGTCCCATGATGTCAACCGCAGAAACAGTTTGATCACTACTCGTACATCAGCCTCTGCGTTCGGCTTACAGGTTATTGTGTACCTTCGTGCGTGTGTGCGTGCGTGTTACTTTGATATTTGTATCTGATGTTTGCGAGTGCATATCTCGTAATATTTTCTAGATATAGCGTTTAATTTTTTTTTGTATATTCTTTCCGGAACGGTAAATCATCTAAAAATATTTTTTTACTCGAGTTTATAACTGAAAATATTTACAACGCTTCAAACGTGCTTCAATGTGAAAAGTTCCCCAACTTCAGCGTGCAATTAAAAGAAAACTTCGTTTTTCTTTTTTTCTCGAGGAAAATATTTTACACTATATCGCGTGGTGTTCCATTAACGTGTTGCATTATTTTGTCTCCATGCAAAATGCAGCGCTTCGAAATACACGAACTAGGCCACTTTGAAATTTTTGCCTAATATTTGTGAGTTGTTATCTGGCAATGTCTTCAAGATATAGCATTGAACTATTTCTAATATGTTCTTCCCAAGAGGGCCTATCACCTACATGAAAATCATTGCACTAACTAATAACTGGACAAATTTACAGTGCGGCAAACAGCTCCCAGGGCCGAACTTGGTCCCAAGCAATAACAAAAGTTGCAAGTACAAAAAGAAAAACGGTACTGACATTTTCAGTGGCTTTTATTTCTACGCCACATAGTTTTATTGTGTCCAGAGTTTGCGAGCTCAGGCTGAACTCAAGCAGGATTTACCAATGAACCACTCTAAGCGATCCATTATTCGCAAACACAAAGCAGCGTAGTCTGTTACGATCCGTTCTACCTTAAAATGGACCGCAGCGGACGCTACGAGTCATCGGGGCTAAATCAGTTCTGAGTGTGTGACACGTGACATGCGCTGAGTGTGGAAACACGCGGAGCACGAGACCAAATGAAGCGCTCGCAGCGCTGCATTGGCTGGAACGACTTGCAGCGTCCGGTGTGGTCCATCCCTGGGTATACAGAACATAATCTTGTACCAAAGCAGTATGTCTGACTTCCCGGATCACCCCGAAGACATCTCCAAGCAGCTCACAAAAGTGTCATTGTATATTGTCATAATGTCGAACCGGACAAAACCATTATCACGGAGTACCTTCCGCACAGGACAAGGCGAGGCGTTAAGTGCTCGTTCAAGCGTGGTGAGAGCCAGTCCTTTGAAGACAGGATATAAAGCTACGACCCTCGTGAGCCAATCGGGGCATCGGAGCAAAGCACTTGACGATGTACCATTGAAACACGATCCTCCCACGGAGAGCTGTCTCGTGCGTCGCTCCTTTGGTCTGATTGGCCAACGGGGATCGTAGCTTTCGCCGTTTATCAAGTTATGGTGAAACGGAGATACACTCAGTCCGTGTAGCCTTTCTATCGGATCGTTTTTTTTGTTCCACGTATTTTTGAAGTCCAATGTAACGGTTTGAGCGGAGAACGTAACGTGGCTTTTCGAAGCTACTGGAGAATCCAGTGCATGTCTGTTATCTGTTTCAGCGGTCGTTTACTTACAAAAGCAAGCAGGGTGTTCCTGACAGAATAAAGTGCTCCTCGCCGACATTTACGATTCTGCCCCATTTCATAATCAGTTCAAGAAATAATCCAAATCCGAAAGCCCCGTTTCCATACCCCTGCCGCAAACCCCCGCGTTCTGTCACACATCTTCAAGATCCCCGGCTTTTAAAAACCAACGCCCGCTTAACAATTCTCCAAGCTTCTCCCCTTATATTGCTGTCAACGCGTTTCTTCCTACGCATAGTATACATGATTAAGCAAGGGATAGAGTTGACAACGCGACCACAATTACTACTTTTGTGTACTTGTTTATCGAATGCGCTCTCGTGGCCCGAAGTCGTTATAGAGCGGAAGGTAAATACACTGCCAAAATAGTCTGTACATCTGTAACAAATAATTACTAATAATAAACAGAAACAAAGAAGCAGGTCACGAGCCACCGCAAAAACGTCACTGATGGAATTTCTAATCAAGTTAGGTCATTGATATTAGCAACCAATCAGATGAGGTGGTTTTATCCGTGGACTGAGCAAGGTAGGAAAGATGAACTCGTATTTCAAATTAATGATGGTGATTGGGTCCGGACACTTCATCGAAGGCCGTCTCATCGAAGCCATTTCATCGAACGTTATTGAATCCAACGCCATTTCATCAAAGCTGTTTAATTGAATGCTTTAAAAAAGTATTTGGAGATCGTTTCTCGTTTTCGGAAATAGTTCCTTTTGCATCGAAGGATAACTATATTCTATGCCATATTTTCAATTAAATGTCAGGACCAAGAAAAGAACTGCTTTTCTCCGGCAATATAATGGTAGTCGCATGAGGACAAGCACGCGTACACTATGCAGTGCTGACTACCCCGCGACAACCAGAAAGTTTCTGGCTCAGTGACTTGGTGTGCGCCGCCTATTTGTGTCACATTTGTGCTGCTAAGCTTGTCTAAAGTAGGGAACATCCAAGCTCACAATTGACCTTTTTCAGAGATCGCTGGGCGCATGCGCCGACTCTGAGAGAGGAGAGGAAAGGGAAAGGCGCCATTTTTGGTGGCTCTCTCGCCCGCTCAGTCGCTCAGACAGTGCTGGTTATGCTTGACTCTTCCGGTATTCTCGCGGCTTGGCTTCATAGTCGTCATGCCTCACCACCGCGCAGCAGAAGGTTGCACAAATAGAAGGAAACATTGTTAAAATGCCAAATTTTATAAAGTTCTTGTAGCCTTTGGTGGGTGGTGAACGAAAGCACCCGATGTCAAACACCCCGCCCTTCTTGCCCTGCTTTCAAAAGCCTATGACGAGAGTCCCCTGTGTCAGGTGGCTGGATCATCAATGTGACGGCGGGACATTCTGCTTTTAACTAAAATACAGTAAATGTGAACATTATGATATACCTGAAACTAGGGTAGGAAAAGGAAAACGCAAAAGGACACAGAAAGAGAACAGGCAATGTCTCTTGAGACGTTGCCCTTTTTTCCTTTGCGTTTTCCTTTTCCTACCTCAGTCTCAGGTTTAATAATTGAAAATGAGCGTGTTCATGAATAGATACAAATACATGACCTGATAAAACATCAAGGACGGGGACGGATACAGGGCTTTTTGAAAGAAGTACTCTTTCCGTCCCTGTCCTCAATGTTCCATCAAGCTTTCATGTATTCATATATCAAGTTTTCCATCAAGTTAAACTTACACCAGCTCGCCTGCACTCAGACCATTTTTTGTTAATAGTAAACGTGCAAACGAGGTTGTGTGACGTAATCATGCCGTACCCGGTACTTAATTAAAAATAACAGCATAATGCTTTCCGTTCTTCAGGCGTGCGCTATACACACTCGCACCTTGCCACGTTAAAAAAAAAAAAGTGACAAAACATTTAAAGCAAGCGAAACGAATTTAAGCCTTACGGAGACAGACTCTTGAAATTTCTTGGCAACCAACCGTGAACCCCCTGTTTGCTGGGCCCACTTTGTCGAAGGTTCATAAACGTGCCGAATTCAAAGATGGATTGTATTAACATACCGTTCCTTACTTTCTGACGGTGCAGGCGATCCTTCGCAATATTAAGACGGCCCGGATTTCGCAGCGTCCGAGTTTATTTACACATTCCCGAATACGGCAATGTCCCATGCCCTCGCACGGTACACAGGACGGCGAAGTGACGGACGCGATAAGCATGAATAACTTAAGCGATCAAGGAGAGTAAAATCAGTTGTTTGAAGTGGCCGGACCGCGTAAACGGAGCTCACAAGCTCCGCACAAGGTGGATGGTTGGCTCGGTATCCAAGCTGGTCACCATTACTTTCCTTACATAACACACTGCGACTCTGCTTTGAAAGCAGACCCCTTTTTAGTTGCTTGCAAGACGCGACACCAAACTGACGATGAAGTGACTCCGAGTCGATGATAAGAACCGATGCGGCGTCGGCGGTCTATCCATCCCTGAAGGTATAAAAACGAACGAGGTCCTCTGTATCCTAAATATTGACTTTTGTTAATCCTCCAGGTCGTTCTCAGCCATTTCGAAGAAAATATGCACGCGAAACGACGACAGAAAGACACACGTTCAGATTGGTGAAGGACGGAACAACACCACCAGACAACACACGCAAACACATGGACCGGAGACAAGCCAGGCCTGGCGCGGACGACGGAGAAACGTTCCCGGAGCCACCAAAAGTGTTTCGAGCGATTCCCGCGAGGGCGCGCCACGATCGTGGCCAAACTCTGAAAAAGGTCAATTGTTTTAAAGATTTCATTTACGCACGAGAAAACCAGAAAGTTTTAGATGAGGCGATGAAAGGGATAAAAAAAGGGTACAAATATTTTCGGACATTTCATTATGCACGTAGTTCGTAGCTGAGGCTCAAATCAATCACGATTTGCACAAGAAGCTGTCTGGTTTTCGAAGCTTTCTCCCAAGCCTCCCCGTTATTTACAGACTTGGGCTTGAAACATTGAACCCAAACGCAAGAAAGAACGTAGTGGAGCCTCCTCTCCCCCCCCCCCCCCCCCTTCCTTCCCCCTCGAGTGCCTCGATACCATGAGACATCGGAGGTGACTCAGTGCTGGGAAAAGTGACACGTGGCATTCGGATTTGGTGCAGCGATGCGCGCCAAAAAGCGAGAAGTCATATGCAACTTAGGAAGCCTTCATGTGCGCTTTGCTAATGAAACCCTCACAGCAGTGCATCGGCTGGAACAGCTTGTAGCGTCCGGATGTCCTACTTCCATCAAGCCCCACCTCAGCGACACGAAGGAATTCCCCATGCAGGCTCTAAAGCGACCCCCCCCCATTGTGCGTTTCGAAAACCTTGAACGGGGCAATAACGTTCTCACAGAGTTCCTGGTATACTGAACAAAGAAGAATGATAAGTGCACCCCCCCCCCCCCCCCCCCCGGTCCTCGCTTTCAGCATGAATCACACACACCCCGTTCCAGTATTGCTTTTTTTTTTTTTTAATTCAATATTTTCAAGCGTAGTGCGAGAGCGCCCTGTTTCAACGACCGCTCTTGTGAAAGTTTGCATAAGTTTTGTTTTTATATATTATTATGAAGCCGCCAGTCGCTGCAGTTATGGCTTAAATCTCTGATGAACCCGGATACTTGGCGTTTTACAAATTTAGAAAAATACAAGGAGAGTCAAATGGCTCTGCCTTTATTCGCAAGGTTGTTGGATTCTTCAGACTGGGGATCCGAACAATTCAGTGTAGGACGTTTCGGTGTAGGTCGTTTCGGTGCCGACATTTCGGAGCACGGACTTTTCGGTGCAAGGACTTTTTGCTGCATGGAGATTTTTGTGTAAATAGACGTTTGGAAGTTCAAATAGCTGAGCTTTCCAGCAGGCATTGCGGACATTTGAATGTTCAAATATTGTGGCGGCGCATAAAATATAATGGATGTAATTATCAAGATGTCTTATTTGACTATGTTTTTCCCCCTAATGAAAATATACGATACGTGTAATTAAGCAATTATTTGCCTGTGTGATCCAATGAGGATATGTTCATAAAAGACGTCAGGTACACGGATATTTCGGTGTAAACGGCCCGTCCTTTCTGGCAATAGCATGCTTTAATATTCTAAAGGTTAGAATATACGTCTAGGACATCTTTATTAAGATTTGTCATAAATATGTCTGGATGATAGGTATGTAACGTGCATAAGCATACGCATATGAAGTTATTCGCATGCGTGGCTTGATAATAATATATTCCGGAAAGAATGCCAGTTTCTAGCCCTCCCAAATACTATAACGCCCTCGTATCACAGGTGAGTCGTCGTATACGTAATAAAGTAAGAGTCTGAGGCCAGCTGCCTTCAAAAGAAATATAATCATGCACAAAGGGTAATGTGGACCCCTTTTATTTACAAAACGCTTGTGCTCACTGCTCTGTGACCTAATCGGCGTCGCTAGCAACACTTCTGAGGAATCGTCGAGCATCATTGCAGTCCCTGATCCCGGCTTCCCAAAAGACGCTACACGGGGGTGCAAGTTTATTCATTGTGGTCGGAGGCGAGAAGACACATGCTCTAACGCCCGTGGGGCGCTGGTGTCTGCTAAAAAGTCGAGCAGAAAGAGAAGATGACATTTTTTTATGAAGTTCGGGCAAACAATAATCGTAAAATAAGGACAAAAGCGACTCTTTGCGTTGCTTTGTGTTCCACGACCATGCAACAAAAACTCCGCACACCGAATATTTCGAGCACCGAAATGTCCTAGACTCTTCAGACTGCTAGATGAAGGCTAAAACAAACCATTGTACTATACATGGGGTGCACCTACGCCACAAAAGGACGTCGCACGCCGGTGTTGACCATGCTGGTGGTTGAGACGACCGCGATTTGCAACAGAGCTATGGAAGACGGTGGTGCGTTGGGCTGCAGCAAGCGCTCGCGCAACAAAAGAGAAGCGGAAACTACACGGCCAGCTTCTACCGTACTCCGGCGATCGCAACATCGGTGTGTACTGCGACGGAGATGCTGTCCAGAAAAAGAAGGCACGAATGGCATACAGAGGCGGCTCAGGACAGACGTCGATGATGCGGCCGCTCAATATTGAGTTTGCGGGGCGCATTTATTTGTTAGCAGTGTGTGACGCACTTTCATAACGTGTTTGTGAATGCTGTCAGGGCCAATGCGACACCGACGCGCTAAAGTTAGTGGCCCCAGTGATGACTTTCCACTACACCATAAGTTTGTGTGGTAGAGAAAAACAGTCTAGTGAGGTGCACCTTGTGTTGTTGAGCAGCGCTTCGCAAACTTGGAACTCAGAAAACGTGGTTATGGTTGAGTATGAAGTCACTTCCTAATGTACACAACTTCACCATTCGAAATAACATTCAATCTCGGCTCCTGCACCCAGCCGATTGTCAAGTGGTTCTGTGAGCTTTAAAGTGTTTGCGTACAATAAAGCTTCTTTTTCGGACAAGGTAATCAATCTCGTGACATGCGCTCTACTGGTCATGCGCTCTTGTGACGTGCACTCTAATGGCAAGCGCGCTCCTATCGCAGCGCTCTCGAGTCGCGCGTTCTAACGTCGGCGCTCTAGTTACACTGAACTAGAATATAGGGGCAGTGGAAAAAGTGTCGGCGGCGTCCCATCGGCCGTGTGAAGCCAGAAGTGCAGACTGCCGCGAGTGGCGCTGTTGTTGAAATCCGGAGGACATGGCTACTGAAACATGGGATATGGCGTCGCGTACGTTTGGAGAGCGATAACTAAATAAATTCTGGGCCGCTTCAAAAGCACTCGGGCATACGTGTCATAGACCTAGAGGAGATTCCTCATAATGAATTACAGACTGCTGAGCGTCGCCATTGATGGTACAATTGACGGCGCGTATGCCCGAATTTGTGGGAAACGCCCCCTTTTTGGCTGATTTTGGCGTCTGAGGCAATCTTTGGAGAGCGATAACTAAATAAATTCTGGGCCGCTTCAAAAGCACTCGGGCATACGTGTCATAGACCTAGAGGAGATTCCTTATAATGAGTTACAGACTGCTGAGCGCCGCCATTGATGGTACAATTGACGGCGCGTATGCCCGAATTTGTGGGAAACGCCCCCTTTTTGGCTGATTTTGGCGTCTGAGGCAACATTTGGAGAGCGATAACTAAATAAATTCTGGGCCGCTTCAAAAGCACTCGGGCATACGTGTCATAGACCTAGAGGAGATTCCCCATAATGAATTACAGACTGCTGAGCGTCGCCATTGATGGTACAATTGACGGCGCGTATGCCCGAATTTGTGGGAAACGCCCCCTTTTTGGCTGATTTTGGCGTCTGAGGCAATCTTTGGAGAGCGATAGCTAAATAAATTCTGGGCCGCTTCAAAAGCACTCGGGCATACGTGTCATAGACCTAGAGGAGATTCGTCATAATGAACTACAGACTGCTGAGCGTCGCCATTGATGGTACAATTGACGGCGCGTATGCCCGAATTTGTGGGAAACGCCCCCTTTCTGGCTGATTTTGGCGTCTGAGGCAATCTTTGGAGAGCGATAACTAAATAAATTCTGGGCCGCTTCAAAAGCACTCGGGCATACGTGTCATAGACCTAGAGGAGATTCCTTATAATGAATTACAGACTGCTGAGCGTCGCCATTGATGGTACAATTGACGGCGCGTATGCCCGAATTTGTGGGAAACGCCCCCTTTTTGGCTGATTTTGGCGTCTGAGGCAACATTTGGAGAGCGATAACTAAATAAATTCTGGGCCGCTTCAAAAGCACTCGGGCATACGTGTCATAGACCGAGAGGAGATTCCTCATAATGAATTACAGACTGCTGAGCGTCGCCATTGATGGTACAATTGACGGCGCGTATGCCCGAATTTGTGGGAAACGCCCCCTTTTTGGCTGATTTTGGCGTTTGAGGCAATCTTTGGAGAGCGATAACTAAATAAATTCTGGGCCGCTTCAAAAGCACTCGGGCATACGTGTCATAGACCTAGAGGAGATTCCTGATAATGAATTACAGACTGCTGAGCGTCGCCATTGATGGTACAATTGACGGCGCGTATGCCCGAATTTGTGGGAAACGCCCCCTTTTTGGCTGATTTTGGCGTCTGAGGCAATCTTTGGAGAGCGATAACTAAATAAATTCTGGGCCGCTTCAAAAGCACTCGGGCATACGTGTCATAGACCTAGAGGAGATTCCTTATAATGAATTACAGACTGCTGAGCGTCGCCATTGATGGTACAATTGACGGCGCGTATGCCCGAATTTGTGGGAAACGCCCCCTTTTTGGCTGATTTTGGCGTCTGAGGCAACATTTGGAGAGCGATAACTAAATAAATTCTGGGCCGCTTCAAAAGCACTCGGGCATACGTGTCATAGACCTAGAGGAGATTCCTCATAATGAATTACAGACTGCTGAGCGTCGCCATTGATGGTACAATTGACGGCGCGTATGCCCGAATTTGTGGGAAACGCCCCCTTTTTGGCTGATTTTGGCGTTTGAGGCAATCTTTGGAGAGCGATAACTAAATAAATTCTGGGCCGCTTCAAAAGCACTCGGGCATCCGTGTCATAGACCTAGAGGAGATTCCTTATAATGAATTACAGACTGCTGAGCGTCGCCATTGATGGTACAATTGACGGCACGTATGCCCGAATTTGTGGGAAACGCCCCCTTTTTGGCTGATTTTGGCGTCTGAGGCAACCTTTGAAGAGCGATAACTAAATAAATTCTGGGCCGCTTCAAAAGCACTCGGGCATCCGTGTCATAGACCTAGAGGAGATTCCTTATAATCAATTACAGACTGCTGAGCGTCGCCATTGATAGTACAATTGACGGCGCGTATGCCCGAATTTGTGGGAAACGCCCCCTTTCTGGCTGATTTTGGCGTCTGAGGCAACCTTTGGAGAGCGATAACTAAATAAATTCTGGGCCGCTTCAAAAGCACTCGGGCATCCGTGTCATAGACCTAGAGGAGATTCCTTATAATGAATTACAGACTGCTGAGCGTCGCCATTGATGGTACAATTGACGGCGCGTATGCCCGAATTTGTGGGAAACGCCCCCTTTTTGGCTGATTTTGGCGTCTGAGGCAATCTTTGGAGAGCGATAACTAAATAAATTCTGGGCCGCTTCAAAAGCACTCGGGCATACGTGTCATAGACCTAGAGGAGATTCCTTATAATGAATTACAGACTGCTGAGCGTCGCCATTGATGGTACAATTGACGGCGCGTATGCCCGAATTTGTGGGAAACGCCCCCTTTTTGGCTGATTTTGGCGTCTGAGGCAACATTTGGAGAGCGATAACTAAATAAATTCTGGGCCGCTTCAAAAGCACTCGGGCATACGTGTCATAGACCTAGAGGAGATTCCTCATAATGAATTACAGACTGCTGAGCGTCGCCATTGATGGTACAATTGACGGCGCGTATGCCCGAATTTGTGGGAAACGCCCCCTTTTTGGCTGATTTTGGCGTCTGAGGCAATCTTTGGAGAGCGATAACTAAATAAATTCTGGGCCGCTTCAAAAGCACTCGGGCATACGTGTCATAGACCTAGAGGAGATTCCGTATAATGAATTACAGACTGCTGAGCGTCGCCATTGATGGTACAATTGACGGCGCGTATGCCCGAATTTGTGGGAAACGCCCCCTTTTTGGCTGATTTTGGCGTCTGAGGCAACATTTGGAGAGCGATAACTAAATAAATTCTGGGCCGCTTCAAAAGCACTCGGGCATACGTGTCATAGACCTAGAGGAGATTCGTTATAATGAATTACAGACTGCTGAGCGTCGCCATTGATGGTACAATTGACGGCGCGTATGCCCGAATTTGTGGGAAACGCCCCCTTTTTGGCTGATTTTGGCGTCTGAGGCAACCTTTGAAGAGCGAGAACTAAATAAATTCTGGGCCGCTTCAAAAGCACTCGGGCATCCGTGTCATAGACCTAGAGGAGATTCCTTATAATCAATTACAGACTGCTGAGCGTCGCCATTGATGGTACAATTGACGGCGCGTATGCCCGAATTTGTGGGAAACGCCCCCTTTTTGGCTGATTTTGGCGTCTGAGGCAACCTTTGGAGAGCGATAACTAAATAAATTCTGGGCCGCTTCAAAAGCACTCGGGCATCCGTGTCATAGACCTAGAGGAGATTCCTTATAATGAATTACAGACTGCTGAGCGTCGCCATTGATGGTACAATTGACGGCGCGTATGCCCGAATTTCTGGGACACGTCCCTTTTTTGCCTGATTTGATGTCTGAGGTTGTGATGACTTAAGAGATACTGGGCCGTTTCAAAAGCTCTTGGGTCACACGCGCAGCAAACCTACATAAGATTGATTAATTAGCAGTAACAGCGTGCTAAATGTCGCCATAAATGGTACTCCTCATGTCGCGTTGGCCAAAATGTCTGGACCACGCCCACTCATTTTGGCATTTTTATTTTTAATACCATTCTTGGGGGGGGGCGGGGAGGAAGGGGAATAGCTGGTGAAATGAAATTTGGACACTTTGTAAAATATAGTTCGGATCAAAAAACATTTTGACTCCTTAATTATTCAGCGCTTTAAGTATAATGTATTTGAGCTAATTACGCAATGAGAACAAAACAAAAAAAAAAAACCTGCATTCAGGTTTTGTGTTTATCAATTAAGAAAATATTCAGTGTAGTTGCCGTTTTGTTATACATTACATATGTTGCTGAAAAATGTATTTAGGAACGCAACAACGTCACTGAATCCTCGAGTTTCCTCACCAACTGCGGATTCTTTTTGGTATTTAAAGTCCTGGGGAACCACTTTAAATGTAAGTAATTTGAAAATAAAAAATGTTTCCATGGAGCTAGAGACATTAGCTATATATATAGCAAAATGCAACTAAATTGATGGTGTGGTTCTCTTAGGGTTTGCATTGAATGTTGAAAAGACGTATGATTTTTCTGCGGTTCGCCATAGGAACCAATGAGTAAAAGTTTGGTTGCATATTGGCCAGACTTAATATAAACCCAGGACCACGAAATTTCTCGTGGAGGTTGAGGGTAGCGTATTAAAACGTGACAATAAAGTGCAAAGCGATTGAGTGATTACCTTTCTTTGTATAAAAAAAGATCGCTTTGGTCCATTGAGTTACGGGCGCCGGCGCAACGGCGGCCGATAGATGGCGTAAGTAGTGGCGGCGCTCGCCTGTCCGAGAATCTTGGGGTTGACGTCCGAGCTCTCCGGGAGGAACGGGGCAAGCGCCCCCTCACCCAGCGCTGACGTCGGAGGGTCGGCTCGCAGCAAGGTTCCCGATTGGACGGTCGGCGGGACAAGGACTTGGGAAGGTCTTAAGAGGGGAACGGAGACAAAGGAAGAGAGCTTGGGCGGCCGACTGGACAAGGGACCGGTCATGGAGGCGAGCTCGGACGGCGCCGGACGCTGGCGCAGGGAGTGCGGGCACTACGTCGAGTGGCGGACTCGACAAACGGACCGGACAGCGACCCTGGACGACGACGTCCCCATGACGTGGTGTGGATGACCACCGCTGGGACTCGGAGAAGCTGCTGTGGCAGCGGGCTCTCCCCCGGCCTCGCTGATGACCGTCCCCCGATCCCGAAACCCCCCAGGCAATGAGTGAGTGAATAAACCCTTTTGCCGAGAGCGAAGCATTGAAGTGTCATATTCATCCGGAGACAGGGTTTGTGGGAATCGGAGCTAGAAGATGCCCGCACCCTTTACCAACCGAAATTTCTTTGCTGCCTGTGTTTCTTTACTGTTCACGTCAGTAATTTATCAAAAGACTAATTATACAAGCTGCAGACAGTTGGAGCAATTACTAGAATATTAACTTTAGATTTTCGGGACCGATGTCGAGTCGCGAGGCATTTTCTTTAGGGGCAGCGAAATGTTTTTTCTTATTCTTATAATGGAAGTTTTACGGATGTCCTTTCGGTTACTGCCTAATGCAATGTGTGCCTAAGTAATCATGCTACTCGACATTAAGTAAGTAAATGTGCAACCTCTTTAACTCAACATCATGATGCATTTATGTAAGCCGGTAGTTGCACGTGCGTTATAAATAAGGTTGCAGACCCGGTCAAACAAGTTAATAGGAACGCGGAGTAACTCCTTTCAAAGGAAAACAAGACCCTAAGGAGCTGCTCAATGTGCGCGACACTTAAAGGGGGGATGGGGCACTTCTACATATGAGAAAAAACGCTTAAATTGCGTTCATTTCGCCTTCAGAATAACAGATTTCATATAATTATATTTCAATACGACGTGCTGGAGAGCCATAAGACCGATTTCAAAATAGGGCCGAAGCCCCGCCTCCCTAGCCTTGGGCAGCCAAAAGATCCATCGATGACGTCACGTAGAGCGACTGTCTTTTGCGTTTTCTCACATTTAACAATACTTTCGCAGCAAATGGTTTGGGTATTCGGGTTCACGGGGTAAAAATATACTAGAATTGACTTCTAACTCATTTTTTTCAAGAAGCTCCGTAGTTTCTTTTTAATAATTTCTCTAGTCGTTCATGGCCTTAATCGATTTCTGAACCCCGAAATTGCTCTATCGAATCGCAAGAGCGATCGACTATTTCCGGAGCAGCCACAAATCAACAGTCACCTCCGCTTCATTTCCGTCCAGCGCCAAAACAAATGTTCTAATCCTCAAATCTGCCGATACAGTAGCGGCCCAACATAAACATAAATGAACAATATCTGTATTTCATAAGGTAGTGAACTTTATATATTGCCGTTATTGTCGTTACCACCCCCACCATTATTATCATAGTCATCATTAGCGGCCTCGTGAAATGCCTTAGCCCAGGGCCCCAAAGTTCCTTAACTTGGCCCTGCCTGACAACCGATCGAAAATTTTTTCTTTCTTGTTCTAAACAAGTCGTGGGTTTTGTCTTTTTCACGTTCTACACCTTCTTTGTGACAGGCCGGCCAACAACCTTGGGACAGTAACACTACCAAGAACGTTAATGTTTATTTTTAACACGGCAGTTAAAAGTAAAGGTGATTGCTAGAGTGTCGGCCTAGGGCATTGAAGAAGTCCAATGGAGGCTCATACTATAATTATTTTGTGAATAGCCGACATGAATCTTGGTAAAACAACCAATCTATACATCAAAATCACACACTTTTAATATTTTGCTTTCCACCCCGATAATGGAAGATACCCTCGCTTTATGTTCTTCTGTGACACTCTGCGTGCGCTGTGGCTCTGACACTTGCTCAGCTGTGCGACCACATAATGTGGTACCACAGCTGCATGACCATGAGGCGGTCGCACAGTGCATTTTTCGTATCTCAATGACTCAATAGAACGAAGCTCCAGCGTAAACAATTCATAAAGAAAGTATTTGTAATTGTAATCAGTGTTGTACACGTTCCTCAAGAAGAGGAACGAAAGCTTGTTCCTCGTTCCTTTAGATTTTTGGAACGCGCTCCCGTGACAAGTTTCATTTGTTAGAAAGGAACTCGTTCCCGTTGCTGTTTACAAAATGGAACGTACCGTTATATATACGTTACATTTTTTTTTTATCTATCCCATCAAACGGCAACATACAAATTTGAGTGCCGTGATGGAAGGACCCCAGGAGATAAGAGCAAGTGGTAGCAAGGTTTCATTTGTTGATATATTCACCTTCAAAAACCTCAGCTCTTCACCATAATCATATTTGTGGTGGGCGATTCGGACGAGCCAGATGTACAGTTAACCCACATTCCACGAGCGTTTTACAACAAGCTCGCACGTTTCAACCTAACAAAGCCCCTTATTTGAACTTAACAACAGTTGCTTCTCGATGTTTCTCTCCGCAAAACGAGCAAGTAAACAGGGTAGGGCTTTTGGAAGGGGAAAACTGCCACGTGAATGTTGGATTCGTTGTTCAGCTTGAAGGGGAGAAGGGGGGGGGGGGGGGTAGACAAGGGGGAGAGGGAATGAAGGTTAATTTTTGTGTTTCTTTTAAGGGACCATGCAACGTTCGGGGTACGCTCACTGTCTGGTAACCTGTTCTTTTGTTGTAACTGTAGGCGTCTCTTCGTGAAAGTTCAGTTATGGCTGTAGTTGGCCTTAGATTTCTGGGTGTATGAAGATTCATGGAAGCAAAGAAAGTAGCTGAGTTTGAGAAGTCCCTCTTTCTGTGTCTTTTCCTTCAATTATGAGTTTTGATTTTTGTACCGCCGTCTCGGGCATTGAAAAAAGAATCAATGTCCACCAGCTCTCCTGAACCCGACTGTTACCAAGAGAGGACCACACAAAAAGAAACCCTAAGATGAGTAACAAACGTTTACAGGATCTTGCTCTTCGTAAAGATATTGTTTTCATACTTTATAGAATTTTCATCTTAGAAATAGATTAAAAATTACCCTTTCACACGGATTCCGTGATTTACCACTCTAAATCGGTAAAGCTTGGAATTATTCGAACCCTGTTTGCCTCTTCTCGCTCAAAATCCTGTCCCCACCTCTCATCAGCAAGCGCCCAACGTCAGCATGACCACCTTCTCCAAGCCGGGTATCCAGCAGACCTCCTCCGTGCTACCCTTCAGCATCTCAATACAGGCCCCAACCGTCGATCATGTAACAACAAAGGGCACAGCTACACACGCCCGGCTTTTATTCCATATGTGCATAATACTGCCCATCGCCTGAACAGTCTCGCTGCCCGCTTCGACACGAACAGTCTCGCTGCCCGCTTCGACACGACATTCACATGTCGGATGAAGCTAAAACAAATGTACCTAAATGGTAAATAGCGAAAGTCATCCACCAGAATGCACCATCAAACACTTAAACGAATACGCCAAATGCCAAGAGAAGCCGATTTATTCTATTCCACTCAGTTGTGGCAGCCAATACATCGGCCAGACGGGACGATGCCTGAACGTTCGCCTTAGGAAACACTTTCTCGAAGTCAACAAGGCGTTATCCGACTCCTACCATCCGATTGTTGTCCCTGCCCGCAGCTGCCAAATTGCTCTCCTAGCTATGGGAAGGAAGAAGAAGTCGAACTTATCGTTGCTAATCCTGAGCTCGTCTCAATATGTTTCCTTTTTAATCAAAGTTCTCACCTTCCTGGCTAGCCAGACGCAAGATTTTCTTCGAATTGAGTCGATCGCTCATCTGCCATGGCCGAGGCCGGCCCTTCCTCCGGCCAGGACATACCTTCAGTCGAAATAGAAGATTTGCCTATGGGTACGTCAAGTGCTTCGAGCACAATCTCCTACTACGAGAGCATCTCTGACGATCCCGGTGACGATTCCGACCCATATAATCTGGTCCAGAGTCGTAAAAAACGCAAAGCTTCCAGCAGCTCCGAGACAAGTAATAAGACCGTCAGAAACACGAAACAAGAACATCCCCACCTTGTAGTGGTACTGAAGCCAAAAGATCCATCGCCACAATCAATCCGCTGAAAATCACCGAGAAGCTAGAGATGACTGCCCCAGATGGAATCATCCTTGTCAGGCCAAACCGAAGGCTGAATCTACAGAGATGCGACAAAAGCTTTGCTTGCACTGACCACCATCGGAGGCATCCCTGTCCAGGCCTACGAGCCCTTTACCCGTGAATCGGCCATCGGAGTTGTATACGGAGTACCGTCAGACATAAACGACACGGAACTTCAGGTGGCCATACGAGCTACAGCGCCTGTTATCTCCGTTCGTCGGCTAGGCACGTCCCAAGTTGTTAAGGCTGTCCTCAACACAGACATTTTGCCGGAATACATCACGATTGGATATACAAGATACAGGATGGAACCGTTTGTGGAGAAACCTCGTCGATGCTCGAAATGCAATGGGTTTGGACACATTCGAACCGCGTGCACGAAAGAGTCACGTTGCACACGCTGTGGAGGACCACATGAACGCACCGGCTGCAATGCAGACAACCCCCTCTGCACGAACTGCGGCAAAGCTCATGACTCGACATCTCATCTTTGTCCGGCATACCAAAGAGAACAAAAGATATACAAGTACAAGAGCCAAGCTAAAGTTGGCTATGCGTTAGCGAAAGCGGCGCTGCTCGCATCGAAAGAACAACTGACAGAAGAGACCCCTAAAACGACTGCGTCAAAGAAAAACAAACCATCCGCAGCTCAAGAACTTCCAACGAGCGAAGACTCCTCATCAGCCGAGCAGTCTAACCCGAGACACCCGCAAAAATACGCAAAGAAAAACACGAGTAATCCCCCACTCAAGTGGAACAGTGAAGATGAATTTCCAACTCTTCCCGCATAAGTTTTAAAATCCACTTATAAATCAGTGGAGAAACCAAACGGCCCGAAAAGAAGTCTACACGACAGCAACCACCAATGTCTGAGGCCAAGATTCAGACCGTTGTCAATGTCATCCGCAATCTTTTTTGCTCTTGGGATTCGCCTATAGCCAAAGCGCTTATTACGTTGATTGATGCTGTCCTTCCATTCGTGATGCTCTGGTGTCACTAGATAAGTTACGAAGTGAGGCCACTGTCCTTCAATGGAACGCAAGAGGTTTTCGAAATAGGCTGTCAAATTTTCGGCAATTCCTCTTCAAACACAAATTTCCTGTAGTAGCAATTTCGGAATCAAGAGTAGGACCTAACATCAGATTATCTGGTTATGAGCTTCTTCACTCCCACAGAGAAACCGGTCTTAGCAGAGTATTACTCGGCATTCGAAAAGATCTCACATTTATTGAGTACAATATTTCGTCCCATAGGACAAATGAATATATTGCTGTGACTATAAAAAAAGGCGATATCTCATTCAGTGTTATAACTGGTTATATATCTCCTCGAGCAGAATTTGACACTAAGAGACTTAAAGCTATTCTCCAACAAACCCCGCCACCACGTCTTCTGACAGGAGATTTTAATGCTCACCACACACTGTGGGGAAGTACGAAGAATAATGCTCGAGGAAGGGCATTACTTGGAATTACGCTAAACCATGATCTCGTAATACTAAATGATGGAAGTCCTACATTCTTTAAAGGTGCATCAGTGAACAGCCCTCTAGATATTTCGTTTGCATCTTCAGGTCTTGCTGAAGAAACTACATGGTTCGCTGACATTGAAACTCACGGAAGTGACCATGCACCTACATACACCACAGTGAAAGGTCTGCGTTGTTCCAAACAACGCTTCTCGGTACCTTCTACCGACTGGAAAATATTTCAAGAAAAAATTGAATCTGTCAGTTCTACGCTCACTGGAACAGAATCCTTTGTGAATGCCATAACATCTTCCACTTCAGAAGCAACGAAATATTTCAACGTGACAAACCCGCAGACAACGGTTGATGGAGAATATGAGCGTCTTCGTGCCATCCGTCGAAGGGCTGAACGAAAAGCAAGAAAAACAAAAGAAGTTGAAAATATTCAGGCTTCCAGACGAGCACAAAAACGTGTACAGCGGCACTTAGACAAACTTTCAAGAAGACGCTGGAGGTCACTGAGTTCCGGCCTTGATCCCAGGAAGCCAACTACCCGAATATGGCACATCACGCGAAGCCTCAGCGTAAGGCCAAAGCAAATTCCCCCCTTCAGAGCCATTTCTTTGAGACGCCAAATATCTGAAACAGTCGTGGCAGAAGAGTTCTGCATTAAGATTACAAGCTGCACCTCCGGTAACAATCACAGCAAGGGTGCACCAGATGGTCACGTCCCTGTAAGTGCATGTAATTCTATGGACGACCGTTTTAATTAAAAGGAACTAGACATAACACTTGCTACATCAAACACTAAGTCCTGTCCAGGTCCAGATGGCATACGCTACTCAGCCTTACGTCACTTGGGGGAAACTGCTAGAATGGCCCTACTCACTTTATTCAATACCTCACGGGAGACTGGCATTATAACACAAGATTGGAAAATCGCTCGCGTAATACCAATTCTCAAACCAGGGAAACCACCACTCGATATCAATTCATACCGCCCGATCGCATTAACTAGCTGCATAAGCAAAATAATGGAACGCATGCTGCTTGCACGCATGGAGTGGGATTTTGAAAATAGATGCATTTATCCTTCATCCATGAGTGGTTTCCGACGTGGCAGATGCAGTATTGACAACGTTATAGATCTAGTGTCTAGCATAGAGCAAATGAAATCAGTCAAGCAGGTCACCACCGCAGTATTCGTTGACATAAAAGCAGCCTTCGATTCGGTAGAACACGAGGCCATACTTTCCGACATGAAGGCGCTTGGTTTTGGAGGGCGCTTATTTATATGGATTTCCAGTTACCTTAAAGAACGAAAAGTCTCTATATCAACACAAGATGGCAACACTGACTTCCATGAGGTCAAACAGGGGGTTCCCCAAGGTAGGGTACTCAGCCCAATGCTGTTCAGCATATGCCTTATAGGCCTTCCGAAGATACCCCTTGTTTCTGTGCATGTATCTTTATACGCTGACGATATATGTTTCTGGTCATCGAGCAAGTCTTTATATATAAACAGAGCCAGACTACAAAAAGCCCTGAACATTGCTGCACGGTACCTCAGCAGCCGAGGCTTGTACATATCACCAGAGAAGTCTGCGGCGTTGGCGTTTACAATGAAACAAACGTACAGATACCCCATTAACTTAGAAGGAACCCCAATCCCATATGTCTCCGAACATGCATTTTTGGGCGTGACTCTCGATAGGCAAATGACGTGGGATTGAACGTTAAACGGTTGAAGAAAAAGCTCACCTCGTTTACACACATAATTAAGATGATCAGTGGAACCAGATGGGGATGCTCTGTATCGGCGCTGATGGCTCTCTATAACGCTCTATTTGTCGGTCTTATGCGCTACAGTTTGCCAGTCATGCAACGTGTCTCGCGGTCTTGTTTTAAAGAACTTGAACAAAGCAGGCACGAAGTGCACAAGCACTTCGTGCCTGCTTTGGATTGCCAAAATGTACCTCCACCTCTGGAACTCTGGCGAAATCTCGTGCGAAATCTCCCGCAATATTAAGGACGCAAGAAACACTGCGAGCTCATCTACGACACAAAACCAGAGTGTATAAACACCACCTGGTAGACATTGCCAAATATAGACCATCATCTGGCTTTGCGCAAGTTATTATGGTACTAGAAGACTATATGCCAAGTTCAATTGAGGCAGCTGCAATTCCACAATATCCACCTTGGAACTACCCTCACTTGGAAATACGAACAAGCATACTAGGAATCACACGAAAAAAAATTCAGCTCCTTCCCCGGTAATTACACAGATATCTCCCGAATATATTCAAAGAACTTACGAGTCATTTACTCATATCTACACCGATGGTTGTACGATTCCCATATCTTCAGCCCTGGGGGTATACATTCCATCCACAGCCACATACATAAAGGCTAAACTAAGCCACGCCACCTCATCAACAGCGACAGAACTAGCAGCTATTCGTGCAGCTGTTGTACACGCGGGCACTGAAAGCCCACGATGTTGGGCAATACTTGTCGACTCCAGGTCTGCGTTGTACGCTCTATCTTCGATAAGAAAAGACAACATTAACTCACAACTAGTGCATGATATTTTGCAGGCTGTTCAGTATGCATCGAATCAGGGACATCACTTCATCTTGCAGTGGATTCCGGGCCACTCCGGGATAATTGGAAACGTGTGCGCCGATAGAGCCGCTAAAGACGCCCACGAGAGCACAATTTCTGTACCTATTCCGTTTTCAAGATCTGATGCCAATCATTTAATCAAATCTATCGGAAATGAAATCGCACTATCTTTATGGGAAAATCCGCAATATCACTATTACAGCCTTCACCGTATTGATCCTAAACTCGAATTCCGGATACCACGAGGACTACCAAGGAAACTTGAGACGGTGTTACATCGTTTGCGGTTCAATGTTGCCTATACTAACTACTACCTTCATAAAATTGGCAAAGTTAAATCTTCCGATTGTTTATCGTGTAGAAAAATTCATAACATCGAACACGTCCTGTGTGCCCGCGGGGATTACAGTATTGAAAGGACTGCACTGAAGACTCGCCTAAAATTAAAGGAAGAGGACCAGGTGGACTTGAAGCTTCTGTTTGGACCCTGGCCTTCCACTACAGATAGTTACAAGGCCACTGAAGCTCTTTTACATTTCATTAAGAAGAGACATCTTCAACAAACACTTTAAGAAACTGCAGTCCAGTGTGCTGCAAAGTGAGCCAACACTCCAACGTAACAGTTTTGTGAGTGTGTGTGCGCATTTGTGTTTTTTTTCTTTTCATCTCTTTATATTCTTTCTTCGTACTAATATCTTTGCTATCTTTGTCTATACTATTTCTTTTTATTTACTTTTTTTTAATTTCATCTTCTTTCACACCGTAGCAAGCCGGCACAAAGCGCTGGCCTACCTCGCTGTCTTCTTTTCAATAAATGCTAATTTCTCTCTTCTCCTAGCTATGAAAACACTACCGTGCTAGGCTCACACAAGGACAAGTATTGTCGAGAGGTAATCGAAGCATTTAAGATCCAAACTACCACAGACAATGTTTCCGAGCCCTCGATGTTGTTGTGACATCAGAGATGGATTTTTTAGCGCCGGAATTGTCACAGAAAACATCTCCTCCAGATTCTTCTTCTTCTTCCTTGTCAGGAAGTTAAATTCAGCTATCTTTACTTTTACCTTTTTCTAGTATCTTCTAGTATTTTCGTCTTCACTTAATTTTCTCTGTGACCAAAGTGGTTCATCATAGTGTCATGGGCATCATTTAAATGTAGTTGCTCGTTGAAAGAACTGTGTGTGTCTGTCCCTCGTCTATTTTCTGTGTTTTTATTCTTTCCGTGTGAACTTTTCTCCATCCAACACGCTCTCCTACGTGTACCTCAAAATTACCCGACTGGACGAAAGAAAAAACGGAACGCTTTTCCCTCTCTGTTTCAGTAAAAATGTAACGCGTTCCCGTTCCAGTTCCACCGATGCCAAATGGAACGGCGGCGTTCCTTCGTTCCTCGTAAAAGGATCGCGTTTCAGGAACGCCGTTCCGTACAACATTGATTGTAACTCAGACTTCGCCACTTCTTAAGCTAAAAGTAATGAAAGCACAGCTACAACTACTTTTAAACAGCTTACCACCATAAATTACCCACAAAAGTAGTTAGATTACAACTATAACTACTTTTGGATAAATTAGAAGTATAGAAAATACTCGGAAAAGTAGTTAATTTCTATTAGAACTACTGTTTAATCAATTACAATTACAAATTACTCGAAAGTATCCCAATTATTGTAATCGACTGCCTTTCAACTTATGATCGGTAATAAAAAAAAAAAAAAAAAAAAAAAAAAAAAACATAGGTTACCTGATATTGACTCGTGAGTGTAAGCGACGGGCGTTGAAAATTGCTCTTTACTCCTCAGGAGGGAAAAAAAAAAGTATTGTAGAAACTTACCTATAAGTTGCGAGGACGCTGTTTGATGGACAACCTTCTTGATGTCATGGCCAGGCGCGTCGTCTGGTCGAAATGCCACTTCAGGGCAACGGCCACTGCTCCCTCGGCGAAGTGGACTCGGGGAGTCAGCGGACCATACCGGAAGCTCGGTGTGTCCGGAAGTGACGTCCGGCCAGGGCCTTTCATATTATTCGCGGAAACAAAAAAACAAACAAACAAAATACCTTGCATACCAAACAAATAAAATAAAATAAAAACCCTGTCGTTGACTGCACAAACAAAAGCGAGAGTTCCACGGTGAAGAACCGGACGAGCGCGAGCAGTTTGGCGGTGCCAAACGGGTTGTAGATCGCAATCGCTTTCCGAACGAAATTCCTTTGGTCTCGTTCGTTTTACTTTTTTTATAGTTTGTAAAAACGTCCTCCCGGCCGTCCATCGGCGGGCCGTAAAAATTTATATATGAGGGCGACGAGTGTGCAATATTTTTATTGTTCCTTGTTTTTCTTCTGCAATTTCCCGCTTGTACTTAATCCCAAACAGTTGTTGCAGCGCGAGGCTCCAGCTGAAGAGACGACCATCTTCGGGCGACATGTTCCTTAGCCATGTGAGAGGACAGTGGTCTGTCTCAATGGTAAATCTCGTCCCGGCAACGTAGCAAGCCAGCTTCTGCACCGCCTAAACCAAACAGGCACACTCTTTCTGGGAGAGCCTTTCCGTGACCTAAGCGGGTCCCCTCCCATTGAACCTCTAAACGATTCTTTTTCGATGGTCTCAATAGCATGACCTGATCCTTTCACTCGTAACCGTGAACTTTAGCGGTGTCGTCGTAATAGGCTTAAAATTTCGTCTGAGCTGCCTTCATGTTGCCGCCTACTACCCGTCTTGCGCCCTGCAGGCGTTCGAGTAGCTGTAAAACATACTCTACAACCGTTGGGTCCTCCCCCTGGTCCCATCAGGCAGACTTGGGAATTAATCCGTTACATGTAACGGATTACTTGTGATCCGTTACTTGTTTTTTTGTAATTTTCTAATTGCCACGTTACTTTTTTTCGGAAGTAATTTGTAATGTAATTTTGTTACAAAATATTGGTAACTGATTCCTTTAATTACTCGTTACTTTTTTAAATATGAACATAATAAAGAATTTGGGGCAATATGAGCAGTCCATTTAGAGGCATAGAGATAATAAGTTCAACAAACTTAAATGGAAACCATCATGAAGAGAAGAATAACCGAAAAAAACAATTTTTCGTCTGATTGGTTATCAGAACCTCTAGAAAGACGTGAAAATAGAATGTGATAAACAAAGACCAAGAAGACAACGCCGAGTCGACTTACCTTCTTTCCATTGCCTGCCATCGCATTTTTCTTCTGAGAAACCTCTTAGTGTTTAATTGTTTTTTACTTTTACGCAACTTGAAAGGCCCGTTTTCAATGGGAGCTTTCGTAGGTCGGTTCCTTACCTTCACATCTCCTAGCGGAGGTAGATGCGGCTACTGAGCAAGCTCACCGCTATCTTTGTCTGCAGAATTCCAGGGACCATTTCCGGTCGCTGTAAGCTAAACCGGTAGTGGTTGCAGCTTTCACTGCCTTGTCAGCTTACAGGTGAACCTTGCACGTACAATGAATTCTTTCAAGTAAAATATTTTATTTTTACAAGGACTACCATAATGCGGGTATATGAGAAATGGCAAGTCGAGTTGCAGAACATTTTTGAAAACATCGAAATTGTTTCTATTTTTTGCTTGATAAGCGTACGGGAAAAGAAACGTGAAAATAATTTGTAACGCAACGAGAAAAGTAATCCGTTACTTTTCAGAGAAAGTAATTTGTAACCGTAATCCATTACATTTAGGGCTCGGTAAATTGTAATTGTAATCCATTACATTTTTTAAGTAACGAGCACAAGTCTGCTCCCAGGTTTCCCGAATTATCAATAGCGGCGATCTCAACGTGCGGCCATACACTAGCTCTGCCGGGCTGAATCCGGTTGACTCGTGAGGTGTTGTTCGAAGCGCGAACATTGTTGCAGGCAAGCACGACTCCCAGTCCCGTTTGCGCTCTAAGCACAGGTCCGCTCAAGACACGCTTCATTTCATTTCATTTCATTTATTATACCCTCAGGGCCCGAAGGCATTACAGAGGGGGAGAGCAACAAGAAGGTTAATGCAAATAACATAATACATATTTAGACACACTCAGTAATAAAGTAATTAGTTATTGTACTTTTAAAGAGCTCAGAGTCCGTGATAATGGCGTTCGACCGGGGAAGGTGGTTCCACTCCTGGGATGTACGGGGAACGAAAGATGAATAAAACGTGGTTGTGATAGAGTTAGGAATGCCCACCTTATGTTGATGATCAAGACGGGAGGAAACATAGACAGGCCGAGCAATTAATTTGTCGCGCAGGAAAGAATAATGGTGATACATTTTATGGAATAGGGAAAGACGAGAAATTTTACGACGTAGGGATAAAGGTGGTAATGAGAGAGTTGTTTTCATAGAGGTGACGCTAGCGGTGCGGTGATAGTTTGTGAGGATGAAACGAGCGGATCTGTTCTGAACGGCTTCCAATGTAGATACGAGAGTGACTAGTCCGGGATCCCAGACAGAAGCTGCATATTCTAACTTGGGACGAATTAAAACTTTGTAAAGAGTTAATTTCAGTGAGACAGGGGCTAATGAAAAATTTCGCTTGATGTAACCTAACATGCGGTTAGCGTTAGCTGAAATATGCTGAATATGTGTTTTCCATGAAAGGTTAGAAGCTATATGTACGCCTAAATATTTGTACGAAGATACCGGTTCTAGATGAGCATTATTAAGGAAATAGGACAGTCCTGAGACTGGCGAGACACACGCATGACCTTGCATTTGTTAGTGTTAAGCTTCATAGACCACGAGTCAGACCAACGGTAAATAGCATTAATGTCTGATTGGAGTATACAGGTGTCATTATGATTGAGAATCTCACGGTAAAGTACACAGTCGTCAGCGAACAGAGACACGGACGAAGAGACACTAGTGGGTAGGTCGTTAATATAAATTAAGAATAGCAACGGCCCTAAGACTGTCCCTTGCGGAACCCCTGACGCAACTTTGACAAAAGAGGAGTTATTGTTATTCACAGTGACAAATTGAGACCGTTGAGTTAAAAAAGACTGTATCCATGCGAGAACGTTATTGTCTATGTTAAGTTTGGAAAGTTTTAGAAGCAGAAGATTGTGAGAAACTTTGTCAAATGCTTTGGCGAAATCCAGGAAAATGCAGTCCGCCTGGGATCCTCGGTCCAGAATGTGATGTAGGTCATTCGTGAAAGATAGCAGTTGGGTCTCACATGAAAATGTTTTTCGAAAACCGTGTTGGGCATTGTTGAAGAAGTTGTTAGATTCTAAGAAGTTGACGAGGTGAGAAAAAATTATATGTTCAAGAAGTTTGCAAGGAATGCTGGTTATTGAGATCGGACGATAATTAAGAGGGGAATGTTTATCTCCAGCCTTGTGAATGGGTACCACCTTCCCTACCTTCCAGTCTGATGGGAGAACAGCGTCTTGTATTGAGCACCGAATGCCATTTTCCCACACAGTTGCATGGAAGATGGCACACCGAGCTGTGAATAATGCAAATCCCAAACTTCTCAAAGAAGGTGGTGGTTAGCCGGGTCGTAAACGAACTTTTCAGGTCGCTCTGCATGGATCTCAGAAGGAAAACCCACGCGAGCGAATACTGACAACAACGAGTCAACGATTACAACAGAACTGAGATTCCGAAGTGGGTCTTCCTCCGGAAACTTTTGCTGGACAGAGCCTTGTGAGGATATATCGGTATCCAGACTCAGTCACAGGAAGTGGTCCCACGGTGTCAATCACTAGCCGCTGTAAGGGCTTTGTGATGATCGGAACCAGTGCTTTCCGCTTATCGCGGGGCTTCCCCACGCGTTAGCATGCGTCACAGGTTTTGTCGAATTCCTCCAGCTTTTTAAAACAACCAGGCCAGTAATATACTTGCAGCAAACGTGCCTTCGTCTTTTCGATCACCAAATGGCCAGACCACAGCTGCCGTGAGACAGGTGGAGAAGGTATCGTTGGTATTTGCTTGCCACGACCAATTCATCAAACTCCACCTCCTTTGCGGCCTCGATACTTTCAGTACAGGACACCCGACCGCTTGTGGAACGTAACGTTCTTCCGAGCCTTCTTGGCAACAATCTTTCAAGTTTTGAAGCGAATGATCCCCTCCCTGCTGTGCTCTGCGATCAAAGTTGATCGCCCGACGCTCAAGAGCTTCTGAAAACTAGCCGACACCGGTGTCAGTGTGATTCCCTCTGGTTCCAGCTCCCCTGCAGGATGATGAGCATCTTCCGACGCGCTTGGCTCAGCCTCCGCGATCTCGGGATCAGTCTTCCTTACAGGTGCCCGAGCACTGTCCGCCTTATCCGTAGCTTTTTCGCATGTCACTTCTTCACACATTGTCTCTGCCGAATACGAGCACTCCGACTCGTACAGTAATTTTGTAGCGCGGTCCCGCGCCTTGGGGCCAGTTAGAGCTTGAACAGAACCCGCCGAAAAGCTACGTCCCTTCTCTCGGAGCATCTGATCAGATTTGTTTGAGAAGAGGTATAGGGGTATCGAAACAGCCGGCTGCCGGACACCGCAGCCTTGGTGTGGAGCGTACCGAACGAACCCATGCAAACTCGGGCGGTCGAATTGTATAAAACGTAGGAGGACAATCGCACTTCTCTAGCCGGTATGCTAGTTTCTTGTAGACTAGTCACGTCTATTATTTTTTGCTGCAGAATCAGCCGAAGTTCGGGAATCCGGGTCCGTATGCCGTTCACGTTCCACTGGAGAACTGATGGAAATCACAGATTGGCGGACGCATGTATGCGGCTTGATGATGCTTCCCGAGTTTATAATTATCACATAAGAGGAAGAATCACATTGAGCAGTGATGTGATGTTTCGTGTTCACTGGGCGTCGATAGAAGGTATTAGGCTGTAGGCCATGCTAGCTGGTTTTTCGATAAGCGGAATCCAATTATCCCATGCATTATCTTTGGTTGGCGGAGCGTCAGTGTTGGAAGTAGCCTTCCGCATTGAATCAGGAGTGGCAGCCCGTTGACGGCCTTTCCCTTTCTCGCTTGGGTTCTGGAACTTGGAGTTTTGAGGTCATTTGAGGGAGGGGCCCACCTTTGGTGAGCTTCTGTTGATCCTTTTTTACAGCTGCAGCATAGCCATGGGCGCTTGCGTTCTGCTTGTTAGATGTCTCATTCATTGTGTTCTGTAAGTGTACTGTAGAGGTTGTCCAATTTCAGCCGTTTGTTTTGTTTGCGTATGTTGTGAGACGGCGGACCTTGCGGCGCCAGTCAACTGTGTGTTTGCGTGCGTACTTGCGGGTCTCACTTTCTCTCTGCCATTGTGGGCAGGAAGAGGACGTGGCAGTGTAAGCTTGACTACTTCTACTAAAAAGTTTCGAATTTCTTCCACCACAGTCTCAGGTGTCATATGACACGACTACAGTTGGCGCTTTTTTTTTTTTCAGCAGAACACGCGGAGTTGTTTTCGCATGCTTCTCCGCAGCGACTGCAGATGGGTGGGTGCTTGCATGAGGCCCCTCCCCTCCCTTCCCCCCCCCCCCCCCCCCCCCCCCCTTCGCGATGTTCATATTCACAACATTTTCGGCATTGAACCGAGAAAGACAGAACTCGGCAGCGTTGTTTCGCTGAACGATATCTTCACTCTGGAACTTTTTCCAAGCCATCAGATTCTGGCCACTTAACCTTCTGATAATCTCACATTTTCAATTTTGGCATCTGAAAGTAGAGTGTCAGCGTCTTTGATCTCTCCTAATGCGATGTGCCTCGGAACAGACTCGTAAGCCCCAATTTTCAAACCGCAAATGTGAGTGCACGCAAGGAGCGCACGGGTCGTCAGGTCATTTTGAGTATCCACTGCGATCAGGTTTAATCTGTTGTTGCACCTAATATCGTGAATACATTTGGGGCACCTCTGTTTCAATGCAACAGTTTTAGACTGCTGATCGTTGCAATTTTCTGGTTTTTAATAGCGGATACAAATATTACAGACAGGTCAACATTCGTGGTAGGTGAGTTCATAACTGTGTCTCCGCTTTTGCTTGAACTAAAAAAAAAAAAAAATTTGTTTTGCGTTTTTTAGATGATCAATTGGATTTATACCATTCACCTTCCCCATTGAAGAAGCCATTTGTATGAGAAATTTGTGTCCAATAAACACATATGAATCATCCAAAATATATAATAACCACAAAGAACTAAACAAGATATATAAGAACATATAAAAGCCATATAAGAAACTTCTCTGAAGTTTTTTTATATGGTTATTTTATGTTCTTATATATCTTGTATGACTCGTATGTATTTATCGGACACAAAAATTTCTCATTCAAATGAGATTTTTGAGTAGGGTTGGTCGGTGTCGGCGGGTCCGTGGTCAGGTTCTCCAACTTCTGCCAGGTTAGGTACTGAGGCTTCGTTCTCTAGTTCCGCGACAGAGGATCCGCATGTTGAAGGAGGCATGCTGGAACGCTCAGTTGGAGTCTTCGAACTTGCTGTTAGTGAAGGATTCCGGTAGCCATAGCGAAGTTAAATCAGGGTTTATACCCCAAGCTGATCGAAAGCCATCCCGCCGACAAGCGGCGGAAGCCCTATTGTTTGCTCTAGGATTGTCTAAACTGGGGATAATATAAATAGAAATAAGCACAAACAAATGAGACGATTAAAACACAGACCTGTTCGAACCGGTGTCTCTCCCTCTACCAACAAGTCTGCCACTTAACTAAAATTTTGCGAATTTTTAAGGAGTGAAAATTTGCTAAGCGTCATCGAAATCCACCAAATCGTTAAATGTTAGAAATACTTGGAGCGCGTAGGAAGCACGGTGGCGGGCTAAAGTCGCTACTTGTGCAACAGGCGCGAGGTCAGAGGGGGGATGACGCACCCGAACAATTTTACAGTTTATTATCCGAGTCTTTGCACCGCCAGCCTTGTGAAAGTTGCAGCATCTTAAACGCTCTATACTGCGCTCCTTACGCGCTCAAATTCGTTCTAAAATTCCAGGCCCTCGGACGTCCATGAAAACGCACCAATCAGACTGTCATTTTGGCCTCCACGAACATTTTCCGAATAGGCGCCCAGCAATTGTCCAATCGCTTGTATGATATATAGGCTCAGACGCTTGCTGGAAGTGTGCTCCGATTGTCTTAATGCTTTGGAAAAGAAAAGAGGACCCAAGAGGGCATCACTGAAAAGAAGCGACAGCGCGGGCTGAGGCTCGGCGTGTATGCGGAGTGCAAGTTCGTCTGCTACTTGCGCTGGGTTTGCAGTGACGTCAGAACGCAGAGCTCTGATTGGTTTGATTGGAAAGATAGTGGGTAGAGACCTCAAGGCAGCTAGCATTGAGGTCTACCCCCTACCCTTCCGATCAGAGCCCATTAGATCCTGGCATTCTGACGTCACCGCCACCCCTGCGCAAGTAGCAGACGAACTTGAGCTCAGCATATACGCAGTGAATTGAGACGCCAGAAAAGAAAAAAAAAAGAGTTCAGCAAGAGAGGAAGAAGCAAGAAGGTCTCGTTCTCATATGGCAGAGGGCCGCGTCAGGTAACGTTTCATGAACAACACTGCTACAAGAAACGGGGCATCAATTTGCAGGGGTTTATGCGTGCCAACAAGTGCTTCGAAGAAAGAGCACTTAATCAAGGATCTGTTCGGCGTCTCGTGCATGCAGAGTGTGCAATTGCCTGCGATTCAAGCCACCTCGGAGCCACTGAGGTGGCTTGATCGCCGCACCAAAAAACGAGGTGTACCCCATAAAATACACGGAGGGGACGATGTTAAATTTTCTTTTATTATTGTGTTACTGTTTAATACTTTGTCCGATCCAGTTAAAACACGTAACAAACCCGGCCCCTAGATGATCAGAGCCAGTGCTCCCGAGTGTCCAGCCATACGACGGTGGTGCACGACTCTGAACTACCACCGTGTCCCTCGGTGTCCTGCCGAGCCGTCGAACACAGGTCCGGGATAAGGCGTTCCTTGGACGTCGCCACGGAAGTCTGGAAGTTGTCCCACTCCAGAGACGAGACGCGGCTCTGGTCACTTGCCTCCGGACAGTGAACGGTTGCCAGCGTGACTCGCCGGTTCCGACCCGCCGACTTGGCACGATCCTGCACGGTGTTTGTTACAGGTGAAGTATGTAGACAATCACAGTGTTCACAAACAGGTCCGTTTACCCACAGCCGGGGTGAAGGCGTCGCGCGTGCGCAGAAACGAGATTCTGCGTGCATTGAAACGTATAGGCCACTGAAACAGCATAGGGTATAGTGATTCGAGAATATTGTTAAATTGACTATCGATATTATATATAGTTTTTCTAAAAATGTTAATACGTATCGAAACATTATCGTTAAAGGAACGCTGACAGGGTATTTATGCTGGCCAAGGTTTTTATTTGTGAATTACGTATGAGAGCCCAACTACTCAAAACAATTCGCAGCTCGAAATTACCGACCGAAAACAGCCGATCGAGAACTGGCCGGTTTGAGTCGCGCTTACTCTCTTTTTTCGTGGTCCCGCGCCCTTTTCTATGGTTATGACACAACCACAAAATATAATCAAGGCCGTAGATCATCGAAGGAAAACACACAATATAAAAAAAAATATGATACCCATTTTTTGTGGCTTCTAAGAAGCTGAAAATGCGTTGTTTGGGGAAAAAAAAAAGTCACAGCCACGTGACTTCCTCCACCTCTCCTCAATATTTCTTCTTCCTCCCCAATCAAGTTTCGGTTTCGAGCAGTTGCGTTTTTATACTTTTAATATATTAAAAATCTACCTGACGCTGTAGCAAAATGTTAATTGGGTAGTCTCCTGGCACAGTCTCCTGGCACAATAATAAATCGCCCCCCCCCCCCCCATGTCAAAAATAAAAAGAACTTTTTTTTTTGGGGGGGGGGGGGGGGCGTCAGTGTCTGCTTAACCAGCAGAGCCATCATAGAGCAGTGATGCACAACTATCGATAAATTGACTATCGATAGTATTCCAAAAATATTCGAATATATATATATATATATATATATATATATATATATATATAGGCTCCTTGCACATGACGTCATTTCCGATACCCTCCAGAGAAGAGGAGGAGAAGGAGCACCCCTCTTATCAGGACCCTCCTTTGTGCCTTCCGGATTTGCACAGGCGTCGCTATTCTCCTCCCAGAAGATTATAGAAGATTAACCCGTCACTCAAAATTGTTACAAAAGCAGCTTCCCTCTCCTCCTTTTACTTGGTGTGCAAATGTGTGCGATGTGACGTCAATGCAAGGAGCCTATATAAACGTCGATAGGCTCCTTGCACATGGCGTCATTTCCGATACCCTCCAGAGAAGAGGGGGAGAAGGAGCTCCCCTCTTATCAGGACCCTCCTTTGTGCCTTCCGGATTTGCACAGGCGTCGCTATTCTCCTCCCAGAAGATTATAGAAGATTAACCCGTCACTCAAAATTCTTACAAAAGCAGCTTCCCTCTCCTCCTTTTACTTGGTGTGCAAATGTGTGCGATGTGACGTCAATGCAAGGAGCCTATAGATAGACTATCGCCAGCACTACCTCCATACTTCGTTTCAGCTGAAGTCCAGATGTAGCCGACGCTGCCAGCTATAGGAACCAATTAAGGAGCGTCAATAGTGTCGGTCACTATAGGCAGTTTCTGTCCATGATTGATTCAGCGATGATAGACCACGTACACAAACACGACGAACACTACGATGGTGCGCTTACGCCGCTGCCCGACTGATCCCATCAGCCCGTAGCGTCGGCCGAGTCTGGACTTAAAGGGGCACTGACACCCCAAAGGTCGTATTTATTTTTATTGTCTAAAACGATGCAAGTTGCAGTCATAGACACGCAAAAAAAAAAAAAACCGCATCGCGAAAAGAAATTTTCCCGCGCGCGCGCGCGCCTTTTTATTTTTGGCGTTTGATTTTCCCGCCTCTCGCCTCCTCGCTTCTTTTGATCGGTGACGTCAAAAATCAGGAAATTTAGAAGCTTTGTAGGCGACATCTCTATAACATTTAATTACGGCAATCGTAAAACAGGTTTTTTAACGCAATTGCGAACGCACTACGGCCCTTCTTTTTGAAATACCAAAAATCGGGAGTTCGTTGTGGTGCCGTCTCCTGGATTTGTATCCTCCAACGGAAAACAGGCGACACCGCTCAAAACCGGTCCGCCGTAACGCCGCCGCTCACTCCTTTCCTCCTCGCTTTGGGTCGCCATGGCAACAGCAGGGAGTGGTGAAAGAAAGTCGACTCACAGGTCTCCGCGATTTTTGACGTCAAGGCACCGGCGCCGATCGCGCGGGAACTTCGAATTCGGCATTTGGAAATGGTTTTTTTTCTTCACAAATACTGAACTCCCAAATTTCAAATTTTGAGGGTAATGTCCCGGCATCGTTTTCAATCGTTTCGGATAATAAAAAAAAATATGATTAGACGAAACGAAGTACAGTGCTATCGACAGGAAACACGACGGACGTGTTCGGGCGTATTAACCGGGCGTTGGCTATAACACCAAAAAAAAAACAAAAAAAAAAACAGTGATACAAATAGCTTTACAATCGTCCATTATCGATAGTTAGCACCCGATAGTCCAGAGGCAACAAAGGGGCAGATTGCACGACGGATATGGATGAGTAGAAATGTACAGGCCCCTTTTCCTGCGCACTGTCATCTTTTGACTGAGGGACGGCCATGAGCAGTAGAGTTCTTATGAACAACAGAAGCCGCGCATGCGCTTACAGCTCAGTCGGCGCCTTTCGCCTGGATGATAAGCGTTAGAAGGGTGCAGTAATGGGCAAAATAAGATGTAACGAAACACGAATACAAAATGCCTAATTACAAAATCCAGTTGCAGTTTTAGAAATGTATGTAAATACAAGATACAAATACAACGAGAGTATTCGATCATCTTCAAATACTTTTATTCGTTTGTTTCCATAGACTGATATCTTGAAAAAAATTTAACCACAGGCGCATTATCAAAAAAAAAAATCGCGTTAATTCCTCGTTTTTTTGTTGCTTGTTTTTCGCTGTTCAATTGTGCGCGAGGCACAGCAAGTTTTATGCCCTTTGTGCCCGAAACACCATTTGATTTCCAAGTATAGTGCCCAAATTGTAATCTGACAGTAATACAAGTATTTTTAATACTCAATGTGCAGTATTTAAATACAAATTAACAAAAACATTCCGATATGTTATGAAAAAATCCAACAATAACAGTATTCTAAATACTTTTTTCCTAAACTTGTACTTGAAATACTGCCCACCCCTGGAAAGGTGGGCACTCAGCGACAACACACGACGCGAAGGCAGTCCCTTTCGGATGTCCAGTCTGCAGCACGTGTACCTTGCCTTCCGTCGTGCTTTGACTGCGTGCGGGCACTCGAAGTTCACGAGACGCCGAAGCAATATCGAAGGCATCAAGCTCGTGCTGGAGGCGGGTCAACCGAAGGACTTGTCCACAGTTCTTATCCCGCTGGGAATGATCGCCAACCGTGCCAGCCTTGAAACTAAGGGCATATATTCGAAGACATTCTTCAAAAGACCACGCTGTGCTTCAGTTATAGCACCGCCTTCGGGTTTTAGAACTGCACTTAAAAAATGCCAAAGGTAACGTATACACTTCAGCGTAGTCTGCAAATATGGACACGAAATAGAAGCTCGAGCGTCAGAAGCCAGAATGTATGCGAGCCACGGGTCGCATTCACTCCAGCATCGTGAACGCCGATCGCTCTTCTCTTCTGCGACGTCAGACAAAGTTGGCCTCGAGAATAGAAGAGTCCCATTCAGAACCTTTATAGCTTGCGAAAGTCACAGCCCACGGGACGCAAGATGTTTTTTTTCCGTGGAACGTTGTGAAGATAGCTTACGTTCCGCGAGCGCGTTGCTGCGTGTGGAGCCTCCTTCGCACCGGAGCATACGCATGCGCAAATGAGACGCAAAGGCACCATCTCCCGCAGTAGTGCGAGGCCCTGTAGAAACTGCAGCCTTAAAGTCGCGCAGAAATGTTGACGCCGAGCGTATACACTTTTCCATCGCGTATCACTCGGGAAAAAACGTACAGTCACTGAACTGCGGGCGCACGAGGTGCATAATATCTCGCAGAGGAGAGCTACTGCGCGTGCTCGGAATGCAATCGAAATTCACGGCCAAGTAAACAAAGATGGCAGCTCGCAGAAGGCGATTAGTGGAACCGTCTGGAGCCAGAGTCACAGGGCTCGACGGCGTTCGCCGAAGACATGACAGAATTATATGCGGACTACCTGATGCCTGTTCGAAGGCTGTTTGCTTCATGCATATGTATGCTTCGAACATTTCTGCAGAAAAGTTTTGTATGACATGATAGGGCCGTCATACAATAAGAAACACGCACCAGACAGTGCCGACTGTCGTTTTTATGATGTATGAGCAGGGTGACCGCTGCTAAGGGTGTGCCAAACACAGACACATGCAACGATACTATCCAGGAGAAAGAAAAGCCGCGTTTAAGCCCCATGCAACTGCCTTACCGTGGTAGGCTCCGGGTGCAAAAGCTCGGTGCCCAGGACACTCGGTTGCAACGACGACGAGCTCGAGCTGGCCGGGCTGTTGAACCGGGGATGGAAGGGCGAAGCCCAGCCCGCCGACGAAGTCGACCCTCGCCGCACCAGAAGGCTCACTGGGGAACCGTCCTCGCCACCGAGACGAAGGCAGGCCGACGACCTTGAGTAACGCCCTTCTTCCGACTTACAGTAGTGACAAGGGCGATGTCTTCGGCAAGTTTTGCGCCGACGCTTCCGCTGCCGACGTGCCCCCTGCCTCGTCTGGTAAGCGCAGAATCCAAGCGCGAAGCAGAGGAAGACAAGCAGGAGTACCAGGACGGCTACCAGGTAAGACAGGGTGGCCTCCCTCGCTTCGCAGAACACGTCCTCTGTGGCGGCCGCGGCATTCGGCTTTTGATCGGCGTGGACCATCTCGCACCGCTGCTGAGCATTGGTGACCGCGAGGAGCTCGGATTCGTAGAGTCATCCGGGTTTTGGGTCGCGCCGCCTTTTGTACTGCATTGTTGCTTGCTCGTGGATTGGGCCTTCTGGGGTCACGTGGATGGAAGGGGTTTAGGTTGAAGAATGTTCTAGAGAACCTTGGAGGGCCACAGCCAAACCTGTCCCACCGAGACCGAGTCACCAGAGTTATCAAAAATGAAACTGGCGACGTTTTCTTCCGTGACGTGGCCAAGCAAAAACGCAAAAAGCAAGTAGTGATAGCATGAGTAATGCAAGCTTTCTTGTTTTATCTTTCAAGCTTGTGTATGATGCAGCAGTCATTTATAAGTTATTCGGGTATTTTGTTCTTTTGTTGGGAAAAGAATAATTTTGTTGGTTGAATGCTTCAAATCAGTGTCGCAGCTGGCATAAAAAAAGAAAGGACGCAATACATTACTTGCTACTTGTACATAAAACGAACGCTTAACGTTACCTTAAAGGATTACTTCAAAGAAATTTGATATATATATCCTTTGTGTTTGGAAATACGCCGAATATGATCCACAATATCTGTAAATGAAAATCGCATGTTTGTATTTTGTGCCTGATGGCTGTATTTTTCATTATAAACGGCCCACCCTGGCAAGCGCTCGGAGAGCAGCCAGCGGAGAGGACATCCGGCGCCATCGTGACGTAGATAGTTTCGGGACGAGCAAAGCTGTGACGACGCTGACGTCGACAGGATGTCGTAGCCGTTCGAGCCACCACCGCCGAAGCATGCCAGCGATCGGGCCACCGCAACTAACCGCAAAGCTGCTTTTGTGTGAATTTTGAGTGACGGGTTATTCCTCCAGAATCTTGTAAAGGGAGAACGGATATTGTGGATCATATTCAGCCTATTTCTGGACACGACGGGTATATTTCAAATTTGGTTGAAGTATCCCTTCAAGACAAAGTTCTGGTGTTTTGTTCGTCCCGGTCATGCGAGCTTCCTTTCCCTGTGGAACATTCCTTTTGTATGAACTTGCTGAATGATATGGCCGGGGAGGGGGGCTGTCACCGCATGCCTATGCCTTTTGTGACGGCCCCGCAGATAACAGTATAGAGGAGAGTTGGGAGCAATGGGACGGTGGGAGGAGTGGGACAGTTAACATATTTCTTCAGTGAATGGTTAAAAAAAGATGACAAACTGCCAGATTGATGATGCCGTGGGAGCGGTACTTTCAGCTCTAATGGCGTACCTGCTTGACGTGGTGTACACGATTTGAGTCAGTGGTTGCTGCTTAGACACTCAAAAGTAAGTAGCGAAAATTGGTTTTGCTCTATTCTTGAACCAAAACGGTTTGGCCAGCGGCTGTTGTGCACTAGCGTTGAAAACATGTGCTAATAGTTGAAAACGAGGGTGTTGGCGAATAGATATGAAATACTTTAAGGAATAAAACATCGAGGACGCGGGGATGGAAACAGGACTTTGAAAGAAGTCCTGTTTCCGTCCCCGTCCTCGATGTTTTATCCTTTCAAGTATTCGCATGTGTTAATAGGTTGCTGTTAACCACCGCTATATTCAGCTTAACATCTCACCTGTTGCCACAATCGTCAACTTAGCATGTGCAAGGCAGTTTGGGAGGAAGGGGACAGTGAGATGGTGGGAGGAGTGGGACAGCGTTTCAGTTATTTTTATATATATAAAAACTGGATCCCTGGGTGGTAGATTGACACTAAGATTAACCTGTAATAATAGTGAATCGTCTCATTCTATTTCATATTGCATTTATGCCACCGATTACTCGTTTTGTGTAAAATGTTACACCACTCTTAAATGGGTACTCCGGCGATTTTTTCATGGTCCCGATTTGCTTAAAATTTTTGCTAAAATCTCCAAACGACATCGCTAAAATAGTATCCCAAATATAAGGTCAGAATAAGTTTTTTTTCACGAAGTTATTGAATTTACGATTTTGGTCCTCACTGTGTTTTTCAAACTGAAAGTCTCTGGTGGCAACAATGAAAAAGTGACGTCAGTGGAAGGCAGGGGTTCACTCTCTGGACTGTACAATTTGTTCCCAACTGATTCGAAGCAGTTTCATGGTGTCAAATGAATGCTTTGGAAGCCCGCTACAGTACTCGCGCTCCAGCACGGAACAAATGATCGGCATATTCTATTTTTTAGGCCGCTTGCTCGACTGGCAAGCCTGCCCGCAACTGACGTCACGGCACTGAAAAGTCCGGGAATATTTGAATGTTGGTTTTTGCATCATTTTCATCCGCCGATTTTACAATAACTATTATGAATTTCGCGACACTAAATAACATACCGGAAAGGGTAAAGGCCGGGCAGTCAGAAAATATAGTTAGTTGAGGCAGCTCAAAAAATCGCCGGAGTACCCCTTTAATTGCCGGTTCAAAACTACAAACAGTCGGAGGACAAAATACGGCTGCGATCGGGCTTCATGTCTGATGAAGACCCGTCTGAAATAATATTCACCAGTACAGTTTTAGCGCAATATAGCATGTGTCCCATTCCTCTGTAAGGGGAGGATGGGATAGGACACATTTTTGTTCGTGCTATTCCTTTTTTACATTTCTACAAGACTTAGGACAAAGTGCTGTTTAGCTGACGTGAAGGGTTTTTCAGCCTACATTTAGGACTGTTAAACTTGTTTCTATGTGCCCATTAAACTATACAAAAAATTATAGCGTGAAAACTGTCCCATTTCTCCCCACCCTCCCCTACTAGTCGTCGAATGCTCACTCGCACAAACCGCATAAGTGTAGCTTTCACGGTTTTTTTTTAAACAAATCTGCAAGAATAAAAAAAAAACACACACACTTTCCCTCTCTCTCTCTCTCTCTCTCTCTCTCTCTCTATATATATATATATATATATATATATATATATATATATATATATATATATATATATATATATATATATCACAAAAGGTTTGCCCTACAGCTGTGTCAGGAGCGACGGGATGAGGCGATGCGAAACGTTTCGGGCTAGGTAGGTCGTTCTTCCGTCAATCGTTCTCTTTCCCGAGAAAGAGAACGATTGACTGAAGAAGGACCTACTAGGCTCGAAACGAATTTTTGATGGGACTGATTCGCCTCGAAATTGGTTCAACATAATAATATACACACTTGAAATCGTAACCCGAATTAAAAACCGCAATTATGTTTTTGTTTTGTTTTTTCTCGCGAAGTGTCAAATTTGCTCTGACAGGTTGTACTGGAAATACTGGAAAGGTGGCGCCAAATTTTGTAATATGACGGCAGTACAACTTGGTCCCTTCGGGTCACAAGAAGTTTGATGGTACGGAATGAATTTTAGGCAACCTCACGCCGACAGAAAAAGAAATATAATGAAATATTGTGTTTTCTAAACTGCCTTCTCGACTTGCGAGTTATACAGTATGTGACGTCGCCCAGTGCCACCTAAAACACAAAACCCAACGTTACTACATAAGCTCAATAACGAAACTGCCCGAGGCAAGCTTTGGGTCTACCCCCTAATCACTCCAACCCGAGCACGGCCTTCTGACGACCCCACGCGCTCGAGTCTTCTCCTCTCCATCACTTTCGCGGCGCATGAGCGCGGGCAAATTTCAAGGTTGGTTTTGGCATATCCTTCATTTTCCGATTTCTGAATAGCTACAGTGCAACCCACTTATAACGATAATGAGAAAACCAACAATTTCAATCGTTATAACCGATTATCGTTGTATCTGGGCTAGAAGCTGATTATTTCCAGTCTAGAAACTCTAGAGACTGATCGTTATAAGCGGTACATCGTTATATCTGGTATCGTTATAACTGCATTGCATATCTCGAAATTCGAGTTGATAAATATCCCGGCGGGACGAGTCAAGCCGTATGCTGTCGAAACCGGTTACAAGGATGTGAACGAAAATCACTTCGCTATATCCGCGATTTCGTTATTACCGATTTCGGTTATAACGAAGTACAAAAGGGGATGGGAAATCGTGATCGCTTCGTTGTAGCCGCTGTTTCGTTATAACCCATACGAAAATGCCAGATATGGCCCTGATAGATTTTTATATATGGCCATATATGATAATATAAGGAGTCAATTATGGCAGTATACCGCTATATATGGGAGCAAATACGGCCAGATATCGCCATATAAGTTGGCAAATACTGCCATATAAGTGCGTAAATACGGCCATATATCGCAATATACGCGTGCAAATACAGCCTATATCGCTGTATAAAATTTCAAATACTGCCATATACGACATATATGAGCAAGACTGTATCCCAGTCGGCGGCCCGTCACCATCGCACAACTAACTTTGCCTTCCTCGGCAGGGTGGGCGGTTCTGCTGCTCAGGCATTGCTGCCGGGCGTGCATCATCGCTGCCGATCGCCGGCTGAAGACACTGACGCAGCACTCTTCGACCGGCGCCAAGCCATCGTGGTTGATCGCATCCGTCATCCGGGCAACTGGACTCGATGCCTATAACAGCTGATCCCACGGCTCTCTTCGGCGCAGTCGGCGGCCCGTCACCATCGCACAACTAACTTTGCCTTCCTCGGCAGGGTGGGCGGTTCTGCTGCTCAGGCATTGCTGCCGGGCGTGCATCATCGCTGCCGATCGCCGGCTGAAGACACTGACGCAGCACTCGTCGACCGGCGCCAAGCCATCGTGGTTGATCGCATCCGTCATCCGGGCAACTGGACTCGATGCCTATAACAGCTGATCCCACGGCTCTCTTCGGCGCAGTCGGCGGCCCGTCACCATCGCACAACTAACTTTGCCTTCCTCGGCAGGGTTGGCGGTTCTGCTGCTCAGGCATTGCTGCCGGGCGTGCATCATCGCTGCCGATCGCCGGCTGAAGACACTGACGCAGCACTCGTCGACCGGCGCCAAGCCATCGTGGTTGATCGCATCCGTCATCCGGGCAACTGGACTCGATGCCTATAACAGCTGATCCCACGGCTCTCTTCGGCGCAGTCGGCGGCCCGTCACCATCGCACAACTAACTTTGCCTTCCTCGGCAGGGTGGGCGGTTCTGCTGCTCAGGCATTGCTGCCGGGCGTGCATCATCGCTGCCGATCGCCGGCTGAAGACACTGACGCAGCACTCGTCGACCGGCGCCAAGCCATCGTGGTTGATCGCATCCGTCATCCGGGCAACTGGACTCGATGCCTATAACAGCTGATCCCACGGCTCTCTTCGGCGCAGTCGGCGGCCCGTCACCATCGCACAACTAACTTTGCCTTCCTCGGCAGGGTGGGCGGTTCTGCTGCTCAGGCATTGCTGCCGGGCGTGCATCATCGCTGCCGATCGCCGGCTGAAGACACTGACGCAGCACTCGTCGACCGGCGCCAAGCCATCGTGGTTGATCGCATCCGTCATCCGGGCAACTGGACTCGATGCCTATAACAGCTGATCCCACGGCTCTCTTCGGCGCAGTCGGCGGCCCGTCACCATCGCACAACTAACTTTGCCTTCCTCGGCAGGGTTGGCGGTTCTGCTGCTCAGGCATTGCTGCCGGGCGTGCATCATCGCTGCCGATCGCCGGCTGAAGACACTGACGCAGCACTCGTCGACCGGCGCCAAGCCATCGTGGTTGATCGCATCCGTCATCCGGGCAACTGGACTCGATGCCTATAACAGCTGATCCCACGGCTCTCTTCGGCGCAGTCGGCGGCCCGTCACCATCGCACAACTAACTTTGCCTTCCTCGGCAGGGTGGGCGGTTCTGCTGCTCAGGCATTGCTGCCGGGCGTGCATCATCGCTGCCGATCGCCGGCTGAAGACACTGACGCAGCACTCGTCGACCGGCGCCAAGCCATCGTGGTTGATCGCATCCGTCATCCGGGCAACTGGACTCGATGCCTATAACAGCTGATCCCACGGCTCTCTTCGGCGCAGTCGGCGGCCCGTCACCATCGCACAACTAACTTTGCCTTCCTCGGCAGGGTGGGCGGTTCTGCTGCTCAGGCATTGCTGCCGGGCGTGCATCATCGCTGCCGATCGCCGGCTGAAGACACTGACGCAGCACTCGTCGACCGGCGCCAAGCCATCGTGGTTGATCGCATCCGTCATCCGGGCAACTGGACTCGATGCCTATAACAGCTGATCCCACGGCTCTCTTCGGCGCAGTCGGCGGCCCGTCACCATCGCACAACTAACTTTGCCTTCCTCGGCAGGGTTGGCGGTTCTGCTGCTCAGGCATTGCTGCCGGGCGTGCATCATCGCTGCCGATCGCCGGCTGAAGACACTGACGCAGCACTCGTCGACCGGCGCCAAGCCATCGTGGTTGATCGCATCCGTCATCCGGGCAACTGGACTCGATGCCTATAACAGCTGATCCCACGGCTCTCTTCGGCGCAGTCGGCGGCCCGTCACCATCGCACAACTAACTTTGCCTTCCTCGGCAGGGTGGGCGGTTCTGCTGCTCAGGCATTGCTGCCGGGCGTGCATCATCGCTGCCGATCGCCGGCTGAAGACACTGACGCAGCACTCGTCGACCGGCGCCAAGCCATCGTGGTTGATCGCATCCGTCATCCGGGCAACTGGACTCGATGCCTATAACAGCTGATCCCACGGCTCTCTTCGGCGCAGTCGGCGGCCCGTCACCATCGCACAACTAACTTTGCCTTCCTCGGCAGGGTTGGCGGTTCTGCTGCTCAGGCATTGCTGCCGGGCGTGCATCATCGCTGCCGATCGCCGGCTGAAGACACTGACGCAGCACTCGTCGACCGGCGCCAAGCCATCGTGGTTGATCGCATCCGTCATCCGGGCAACTGGACTCGATGCCTATAACAGCTGATCCCACCCCTACCAAAAAAAACGGTTTAAAAATAAACCGGAATGAATCCGGAATTTTAATCCGTCATATGGGCCCCTAAGCAAACCGGATTTCTAGAAACCGTAAATGAACCGGAAATACCCAGTCCGGAAACCCAACCGTAATTGGTCGAAGCGGAAGCTGAACCGTATCTGGCCAATCCGTAGAGCTTCACGGGAGTGGGCCTAACCGTATATTAAACCGTATCAGGCAACACCTGAATATAATAGAAGTAGTTTAATAGAGTGACACACCCACTGTTTCACCTTCCGATGTACTGCAGCTGATGCTACAAGCCATCCCTTACAAAAATGTCATATCTAGACTTATAATGAAAATACAGATATGGATATATAAGGAATTGGGCAGATATGACCACATCTGCCCAATTCCTTATATACCATATATAGACTGCTTTATATTATCCCGTGTTTGGGCCTGGCAAATAGGGTACCCACCTCATATAAAGCAATTTTCATGTGATGCTCCTTCTAGCATTACATTAAAATTATTGCCATGGGGCAGGTACCATACTTTCAGGTCCAGACATGGGATCATATAATGCATTTCTATGAATATCCACAAAATATACATTTTACTGCTATCCCACACTGCCAAACGTGTGTTTACGTAGATACATCGGCAGAATAGGCCACTGACCAATCTTTAGTGGCCTGGTTCGAAATTTGTAATTCCGACAAATATGTATGCTACAAAAATCAAATGCAGGCGATCGCTAGTTAGCAAACACTGTAACATATCATTCGACGTCTGAAAGTCACAGCCCTTTGGCGGGATTGGTTGTCGAGGGAGCAGACAGATATGGTTTGCAAAAAACGTTTTATACATAAAAGCGCCAAAATTCCAAACAAGCACTTCCGCCGTTCAAGAAAAAATAATAGTAATATCACACGAACAACCATTAAAATAAACTAAAAATGTAATAGCACACAGACTCCTATTAAAATAAAACAAAAGGAAGGCGACAATTAAGCTGTAAACTATACGAAAGTTCCAAAGTCGTTGATCCTTACTCACAGGGTAAAATTCTGATTCAACTCTCCGGTCGAGCACAGCAGTTTTGACATGGGCTTGCTTGCTAGCCTCGTCGTTGAAGTCCTTCCTTGCACCGTGCGATGTTCAAAGTCCCCCAGTCGCTCCTCGCTGGCCTTGTTTTTCCGTTCAGTCCCGAAATCATCCCTTGTGACCAACACGTCGCACACACACACACGCACACGCACAGACACCATTGTTCGCCGGAAGCAATACAAGATGAAAAGTTCATTACTGCTCCTTGAACACGACGAGGTCATCACCGTTTCCCGGGCTGGAAAATGACGAGGGCATCATATTTTTAACTAAAACTTAATAAAGAAAAAAATTAATAAATAATGAACACATAAGTAACAGAAACCCGGACTAAATCATAAGAAAAAGTGAAACAACGAACACACAAATAAAAAAAAGAGTAAAAACACAAAGGACTTACACAGAAAGCTTTTTGTCGGGTCCAGCTCTCCGCATGCAATGGCGTCGTCGGCGGGAGGCACTCACTTGATCGAATGACGTTTTAGCGAACGCCCACGTTTCATCGAACGACACTTTAGCGAATAGCCGGACGCCGCGATGCGGCGTTTTCGGGTGGGCCAAGTGAGTTCATATTTTTGTAATGAGTTGCCGCAGACTGTCGCCGCGAAGCGGCGTAAAGCGCAGCGCGACGGATGGGTTAACGCGCGCCCCCGTTATTCGCTAAAACGATCATTCGCTCAAATGTCGCCGTTCGCTAAAATGTCGTTCGCTCTTGTGATATGGACCCGGCCTTTAGGGAGGCAATCCTCCCCCATCCGCTTTGACCCCCACCCCCGCACCCCCCGTCTCCCAAAGAGTTCCGCCGCTACTGATGAACCTTGAGCGAGTAGTCTCTGCATCGGGGAAAAAAGAAGAAAAACAGCCTTGCATAACACCATTCACGCACAATTAATAATACTGGTAAAAGCAAGCGATCTACAGACAATAACAAGCTTTCTGAACGCAGGAAATAAGCTAGCCCTAACGAACAAAGAAACAAACTTCGGTTCCCGTACCATGATCTTCGCTGTTGAGCCGATTTGACGAAGTTCCACTTCTCACAGTCGCTTCCGTCTTTTTCGGACACGTTTGAAACTAAGGCAAACTCCACGCATCACGACTAATCGGGAAATTTAACCGTTATCCGGTCGTGAACGCAGGCATTCAAACGCACACGGCCGATACGGCCGGCAAACCGTGCGAAACATAGGCTGTTGATTCGATGAGATTGTTTTCGTATCTTCAAAACGTTTCAAATAAAAGGATAAGCAAACCGCATTATAAAACTCATATAAGACACAGCAATAATAAATTATTGCAGACGTCATTATTGCCGTAATATTATGAATAAGTCCTGTATATGTAAAAAATATTAAATACGAAAGTAAGTACAGACATGTATCTTTCCAGAAAACACCCTTGGATAACCGGGCAACTTTAGCCTAGTTTGCTAACGCGCTATCTTGCAGTGCGTGCGGACGTTGGTTCGAATCTCGGAAAACACTCTTTTTATGTTTTTTTTTATTGGTTTTCATTATTTTAAATCTTTTTTTACCTTTTGTATTAGTTTTTATTACTTTAAATATTTTTTTTCTCGCCTACTTGTGTTAGTTTTTATTATTTCTAATATTTTTTTTCTCGCCTTTTTGCATTAGTTTTTATTATTTAAAATATTGTTTCTCACCTTCTTGTAATACTTTTTATATTTTTTAATATTTTTTTTCTCACCTTTCTGTATTAGATTTTATTATTTTAAATATTTTCTATATTTTTGCAGTCGTCGGCACCGTTCTTTAGGGTAATAATCACGGACAAGGTGAAAACAAAAAGTGCGAGCCTAAGTTTGAATTGTTGCAAAGCACAAACCGCGGCCCTCTTGTTTTGCCGGGATAATTCATAACCGTTGGCAAACAGTACAAGCCCTTTCAAAGAAGAAAGAAATGTAATAATAATGAGCATATTGCGAGCAAAATGGGAAAATGTGTAAGTGGTAAAACTGCCACAGTAATGCAGCTGAAGTTTGTCTGAAAGCGGCCATCTTCACCCGCTGTCGAATCAAAAATACCGTCATTTTAAGGCAGTAATTTAGCTGAGCTCACAGCGCGCTACGTATTAATTAAGCACATCTCTTAATATTCTGACTTCCGGAAAGTAGTATTTAATTTGTTCTCGTAGATCAGTGCTATCCCCCGCGTGCCGCCAGGTTTTATTTATACAGGTTGCGCTCCGCAGTTTTACTTTTTTATTAGGCCTAGACACGTTTTTATTCCTGAGGTTCAAGTGCAGCACGGATAATTAAACTATCTTTCAGAAACAGCATCGTTCAACGTTGTAACAATTATTTTTCGTAGCGTCAAGGGGTCACATTCACAAACCCGGCAGTGTGAACATCCACAATGCAGTGGTGTTTCTCGCTTTTTTGCGTTAAAGAAATAAGTTTTTATATTCGCGATCCTCTGGAGCGATATGTCGTATAACATAATTTATCAAAGCAACAGATATCGTTTGGCTATGGGAACGTTCGAAATATTTCTGTTAGATAATCGTAACTACCACAGAAAGCAGTTGATTCCTGTCTGAAATAGCATATTTTCGCACTCAATTTCGTAGCGTCATAAGCAATAAACACATCTCTTACTTTTCTAGTCTCTGGAAAGTAATGTTTATTATTGTTTTTGTAACTCAAAGCGCGTGCTCAATCATGCCACGTTTTTTTTTTCTTCATTTTTAGGCTCCGTTATACCGTTTTTAGTTTTTATCAGGGCCAAACACCTGCGTATACCACCGGACCCTAAGTATAGTACATGAAATTAAACTAGCTTCCTGAAAAAAGTGATGTTCAGCGTTGTAAAATTTATTTTTCGTGGCGTAGGCGGTCACATTCTCAAATCCTCTGCAGCTAATTTTCTTCACCGTATTGTTTTTTCTTGCGTTTTCGCGATAAAACACGTCAGCCTTGCCGTGCTGGGATAAAATACCCTAGCGTCGGCAGTCATTTAGGAAGGATTGATCAACGCAAACATTTCCACTCACTATCCATGAATTGCCACAGTTTGTCAGAATCTCAATGACTTGACTTCATAGTGAAAAGGACGAAAAAAAAACAAAAAACGATGCCGGTCAGTAAACGGATCTTCCATGACGGGGCTCGCCAGCTTGAACACCAAAGCGCCGATGCCGGCCAGTCACTGAACTTCCATGTAAATACTGGCCATCAAAGGATATATTAGCTTTCACTTCACAAAATAATTTTTAATTTTTGTGATTGTTTTCTGTTCAGATAAATTCTGGATCACGGTTAATATGAAACATACACTTAACGCCAATGTCAAACCGGTCACATTGTTTTTTTCTTTCTGTGTTGTCTCAAAATCGTTACTAGCGACGTTTCAGACTAAATGAATACTATGTTTTCTTTTTCGCCAGCTCTGCATGACAGTCAATTTACCTCGTTTCTTCATATTGGCTACTGCATGTCAGGAACATTGGTGGTTTTGATAGAACCGAATTGGATGGACATCTGAGAATTCTAACTTATTAGTTATTACACTGAACGCGACACGTACTGACACATGTAGCGATGTAGGAGCGTCATAGATTTAGAAATAGACTTTTTTTATTATAAGCACGACTAATGATTCCAACCAAGTATCCTTAATCCTAAAGTTAGATTGAACGGAAATCGTATTACCAGATGCACCACTCGCTGAAAGTAACTCTGTCAAATTGCCACAATATTTCAAGATCCGTCCTCCAAGTCATACATGAGAAATTTTTTTTTTATTTTTTATTTTTCGGCTAATATTGGTTAAAACCAGTTACCGGTAAATACTTTACGGTTACGCTTACGGTTACGTGTTTTTTTTTTTTTAAATTTCAAATAACAATTTTGTTTCTGTTACGGTTACTGAAAATTTTCGTTCCTAAATGGTTTTCGGTTTCGGTTACGGTTTAAATCCCTGCTTTGCGTACCTAAATTGATAAAAGCCCCTAAAATTGCCTGCATGTGCACCATAATAGAATGTTCAGCATGCAGGCATAAACAAGGAGACCGCAGAAAAGCTGTCAAAGATACTGAAATGACACTTCCCGATTGTGTGTACATCTAGCTGTGGCATCGAATTAGTTCTTGTTTTTGTTTGTTTTTATGTGGAGAAAATTATATAAAAAAATTATTTGACAGTTATCAAGCAATTATTTAAAAAATAACTAAAAAATACCAAAACGTTGTTTAAGCATAATAATGAATAAGTATTGCAGAGTGCATAAAAATTCTAGATGGAATCAGATGGCAATGACTTGCACAAAAATCGCCGTGATGTCTCCTTTTTGGCACCGCATATCAGCTGGCTGTCTTCTGCGGTCTGAGCTTTGATCGACGCAGCAGCCCGTACGTACGGTATCGGGATGGATTGTTTGCAACTTGATATTTCAACCATACGCTTGAAAGTCTTCGGCATCAGGCGGCTGATCCGATTTTCTTTGGAACAAGATATGGCAAAGTATGGTTTGTGCAAAGCAGATATTTTCAGTCTAGACTTTGTCCAATTTGTTTTTTAACCGAATTTGACAAAAAATGGTTTGTTCGAACCGCATATTGTGTGTCTGGAATTCCTTCAATTGTACTTTGAACCGGACTCCAAAAATCACGGTTTGATCGAACCATTTAGGAAAATCACGGTTTGTGTGAACCGGAATTTGACTGTCTGGAATTCCTTCAATTTGACTTTGAAGCGGATTGGGAAAATCACGGTTTGTGCGAACTGGAATCTGTCTGTCCGGAATTCCTCCAATTTGACTTTGAACCGGATTAGGAAATTCACGGTTAGAGCGAACCGGAATTTGCGTGTCCGGAATTCCTCCACTTTGACTTTGAACCGGATTAAGAAAATCACGGTATGAGCGAACCGGAATTCGCCTCTCCGGAATTCCTCCAATTTGACTTTGAACCGGATATGAAAATTCACGGTTTGTGCGAACCGGAAGCCACCTCTCCGGTGTGACTCCGGTTTGATCTTAGTCCGGATTTCACTTTCCGGACTGATTTTAAACCGTTATTTTTGCTAGGGACGGCTCTCTTCGGCGCAGTCGGCGGCCCGTCACCATCGCACAACTAACTTTGCCTTCCTCGGCAGGGTTGGCGGTTCTGCTGCTCAGGCATTGCTGCCGGGCGTGCATCATCGCTGCCGATCGCCGGCTGAAGACACTGACGCAGCACTCGTCGACCGGCGCCAAGCCATCGTGGTTGATCGCATCCGTCATCCGGGCAACTGGACTCGATGCCTATAACAGCTGATCCCACGGCTCTCTTCGGCGCAGTCGGCGGCCCGTCACCATCGCACAACTAACTTTGCCTTCCTCGGCAGGGTTGGCGGTTCTGCTGCTCAGGCATTGCTGCCGGGCGTGCATCATCGCTGCCGATCGCCGGCTGAAGACACTGACGCAGCACTCGTCGACCGGCGCCAAGCCATCGTGGTTGATCGCATCCGTCATCCGGGCAACTGGACTCGATGCCTATAACAGCTGATCCCACGGCTCTCTTCGGCGCAGTCGGCGGCCCGTCACCATCGCACAACTAACTTTGCCTTCCTCGGCAGGGTGGGCGGTTCTGCTGCTCAGGCATTGCTGCCGGGCGTGCATCATCGCTGCCGATCGCCGGCTGAAGACACTGACGCAGCACTCGTCGACCGGCGCCAAGCCATCGTGGTTGATCGCATCCGTCATCCGGGCAACTGGACTCGATGCCTATAACAGCTGATCCCACGGCTCTCTTCGGCGCAGTCGGCGGCCCGTCACCATCGCACAACTAACTTTGCCTTCCTCGGCAGGGTTGGCGGTTCTGCTGCTCAGGCATTGCTGCCGGGCGTGCATCATCGCTGCCGATCGCCGGCTGAAGACACTGACGCAGCACTCGTCGACCGGCGCCAAGCCATCGTGGTTGATCGCATCCGTCATCCGGGCAACTGGACTCGATGCCTATAACAGCTGATCCCACGGCTCTCTTCGGCGCAGTCGGCGGCCCGTCACCATCGCACAACTAACTTTGCCTTCCTCGGCAGGGTTGGCGGTTCTGCTGCTCAGGCATTGCTGCCGGGCGTGCATCATCGCTGCCGATCGCCGGCTGAAGACACTGACGCAGCACTCGTCGACCGGCGCCAAGCCATCGTGGTTTATCGCATCCGTCATCCGGGCAACTGGACTCGATGCCTATAACAGCTGATCCCACGGCTCTCTTCGGCGCAGTCGGCGGCCCGTCACCATCGCACAACTAACTTTGCCTTCCTCGGCAGGGTTGGCGGTTCTGCTGCTCAGGCATTGCTGCCGGGCGTGCATCATCGCTGCCGATCGCCGGCTGAAGACACTGACGCAGCACTCGTCGACCGGCGCCAAGCCATCGTGGTTGATCGCATCCGTCATCCGGGCAACTGGACTCGATGCCTATAACAGCTGATCCCACGGCTCTCTTCGGCGCAGTCGGCGGCCCGTCACCATCGCACAACTAACTTTGCCTTCCTCGGCAGGGTGGGCGGTTCTGCTGCTCAGGCATTGCTGCCGGGCGTGCATCATCGCTGCCGATCGCCGGCTGAAGACACTGACGCAGCACTCGTCGACCGGCGCCAAGCCATCGTGGTTGATCGCATCCGTCATCCGGGCAACTGGACTCGATGCCTATAACAGCTGATCCCACGGCTCTCTTCGGCGCAGTCGGCGGCCCGTCACCATCGCACAACTAACTTTGCCTTCCTCGGCAGGGTTGGCGGTTCTGCTGCTCAGGCATTGCTGCCGGGCGTGCATCATCGCTGCCGATCGCCGGCTGAAGACACTGACGCAGCACTCGTCGACCGGCGCCAAGCCATCGTGGTTGATCGCATCCGTCATCCGGGCAACTGGACTCGATGCCTATAACAGCTGATCCCACGGCTCTCTTCGGCGCAGTCGGCGGCCCGTCACCATCGCACAACTAACTTTGCCTTCCTCGGCAGGGTTGGCGGTTCTGCTGCTCAGGCATTGCTGCCGGGCGTGCATCATCGCTGCCGATCGCCGGCTGAAGACACTGACGCAGCACTCGTCGACCGGCGCCAAGCCATCGTGGTTGATCGCATCCGTCATCCGGGCAACTGGACTCGATGCCTATAACAGCTGATCCCACGGCTCTCTTCGGCGCAGTCGGCGGCCCGTCACCATCGCACAACTAACTTTGCCTTCCTCGGCAGGGTTGGCGGTTCTGCTGCTCAGGCATTGCTGCCGGGCGTGCATCATCGCTGCCGATCGCCGGCTGAAGACACTGACGCAGCACTCGTCGACCGGCGCCAAGCCATCGTGGTTGATCGCATCCGTCATCCGGGCAACTGGACTCGATGCCTATAACAGCTGATCCCACGGCTCTCTTCGGCGCAGTCGGCGGCCCGTCACCATCGCACAACTAACTTTGCCTTCCTCGGCAGGGTGGGCGGTTCTGCTGCTCAGGCATTGCTGCCGGGCGTGCATCATCGCTGCCGATCGCCGGCTGAAGACACTGACGCAGCACTCGTCGACCGGCGCCAAGCCATCGTGGTTGATCGCATCCGTCATCCGGGCAACTGGACTCGATGCCTATAACAGCTGATCCCACGGCTCTCTTCGGCGCAGTCGGCGGCCCGTCACCATCGCACAACTAACTTTGCCTTCCTCGGCAGGGTGGGCGGTTCTGCTGCTCAGGCATTGCTGCCGGGCGTGCATCATCGCTGCCGATCGCCGGCTGAAGACACTGACGCAGCACTCGTCGACCGGCGCCAAGCCATCGTGGTTGATCGCATCCGTCATCCGGGCAACTGGACTCGATGCCTATAACAGCTGATCCCACGGCTCTCTTCGGCGCAGTCGGCGGCCCGTCACCATCGCACAACTAACTTTGCCTTCCTCGGCAGGGTTGGCGGTTCTGCTGCTCAGGCATTGCTGCCGGGCGTGCATCATCGCTGCCGATCGCCGGCTGAAGACACTGACGCAGCACTCGTCGACCGGCGCCAAGCCATCGTGGTTGATCGCATCCGTCATCCGGGCAACTGGACTCGATGCCTATAACAGCTGATCCCACGGCTCTCTTCGGCGCAGTCGGCGGCCCGTCACCATCGCACAACTAACTTTGCCTTCCTCGGCAGGGTTGGCGGTTCTGCTGCTCAGGCATTGCTGCCGGGCGTGCATCATCGCTGCCGATCGCCGGCTGAAGACACTGACGCAGCACTCGTCGACCGGCGCCAAGCCATCGTGGTTGATCGCATCCGTCATCCGGGCAACTGGACTCGATGCCTACAACAGCTGATCCCACGGCTCTCTTCGGCGCAGTCGGCGGCCCGTCACCATCGCACAACTAACTTTGCCTTCCTCGGCAGGGTTGGCGGTTCTGCTGCTCAGGCATTGCTGCCGGGCGTGCATCATCGCTGCCGATCGCCGGCTGAAGACACTGACGCAGCACTCGTCGACCGGCGCCAAGCCATCGTGGTTGATCGCATCCGTCATCCGGGCAACTGGACTCGATGCCTATAACAGCTGATCCCACGGCTCTCTTCGGCGCAGTCGGCGGCCCGTCACCATCGCACAACTAACTTTGCCTTCCTCGGCAGGGTTGGCGGTTCTGCTGCTCAGGCATTGCTGCCGGGCGTGCATCATCGCTGCCGATCGCCGGCTGAAGACACTGACGCAGCACTCGTCGACCGGCGCCAAGCCATCGTGGTTGATCGCATCCGTCATCCGGGCAACTGGACTCGATGCCTATAACAGCTGATCCCACGGCTCTCTTCGGCGCAGTCGGCGGCCCGTCACCATCGCACAACTAACTTTGCCTTCCTCGGCAGGGTGGGCGGTTCTGCTGCTCAGGCATTGCTGCCGGGCGTGCATCATCGCTGCCGATCGCCGGCTGAAGACACTGACGCAGCACTCGTCGACCGGCGCCAAGCCATCGTGGTTGATCGCATCCGTCATCCGGGCAACTGGACTCGATGCCTATAACAGCTGATCCCACGGCTCTCTTCGGCGCAGTCGGCGGCCCGTCACCATCGCACAACTAACTTTGCCTTCCTCGGCAGGGTTGGCGGTTCTGCTGCTCAGGCATTGCTGCCGGGCGTGCATCATCGCTGCCGATCGCCGGCTGAAGACACTGACGCAGCACTCGTCGACCGGCGCCAAGCCATCGTGGTTGATCGCATCCGTCATCCGGGCAACTGGACTCGATGCCTATAACAGCTGATCCCACGGCTCTCTTCGGCGCAGTCGGCGGCCCGTCACCATCGCACAACTAACTTTGCCTTCCTCGGCAGGTGAGAATCTGTATCTTTAAGTCTTGCTAACGTCTATTCCTGCCGCCGACTGCAACAAGTGTATTCGCGAATTTTGTTTTCACTTTTGAACTTGCGTGTTTATTTAAATTGTGTTCTAAACTAGTCATGGCTGACAACGAGTGTATTGTATGTTTCAAACTTGTACCGAGTGATGGAGTGTTTATGAATTGCTCTTCATGTTCTCATGTTTACCATCTTGACGCGTGCTCCGGCATATCCGAGAGAACTTTCAAGTCAATGGGAACCGCAAAGCGCGAGAAATGGAACTGCCGCACATGCAGAACTCGCGAAAGTAGGTTAAGCCTTGAAGCAGGAGTCGAGGCAGCATCGCCACCCGACGAAGGTTCAGTTTCCACGCAACTAGGACAAATAAACAGAAAACTTGAGCTGCTGTACACCTTGAAGGCCAATGTAGATCGGCTCTGCGACCTTCCCGCTAAAGTGGATGACCTTCTTTCTTTGAAGCCATCCGTAGAGGCGATGAAAGAAACGATAAAGGGCCTACAAGAATCGGTCAAGAAGTATGAATCAATGATGGAACTCGTCACTGCAAACGATAAGGAGGTGACGTTACTTCGAACCGAAGTCGGTGTACTTCAGAACACGGTGACAGATCAAACCGCCATGATTGAACAGCTCCATGCGAACATAAATTCAACCGAAAAATACAGTAGAAGATGCAATATGGAGATTCACGGTATTCCGCTCACAAGAAACGAAGATCTGAGGGCCACCATGCAGGACCTCGCAGAAAAACTGGGTATTGGGAGCCATACCCCTGCCGATGTGGTAGCCTGCCACCGCCTGCGTTCGCGGCGCGAAGGGGAAGCCCCGATTCTGGTTCAATTCACTTCAGTCTCAGTAAAAGAACAATGGATGGGTGCTCGCAAGAAGTTAGTCACTCTCCCTCGATCCGAAAACCAACATAAAATATACCTTAACGACAACCTAACTCGGTCAAACAAAGAACTCTTCTGGCAAGCTCGAACCAAGGGCAGAGAAAAATCTTACCGATTTGTATGGGTTAAGAACGGTACCATTTTTGCTAAGAAGGACGAGAGCTCTTCACCGGTGCGTATCGCTAGCACTAGGGATCTAGAAAGAATTAGTTAGGAATGGAGAGTACTGTAATACATTCTGATTTTTCTTCGTTTATCGACACTTTTCCTCCTAGTGCTGGCGCGCTTACGGTCCTTCACGTGAATATCAGAAGCATTAAAAAATATTGGGACGAATTCCAGCTCATTGTTGGTGCACTTGAGACCGCAGTGGATGTTTTCGTTCTAACAGAAATAAACGTTCGGGACGTGGGAGTCGCGCAAGGCCAATTTTCTTTACCTGGTTTTGAGACTTTTTTTCTAACTCGTAACGATTCTAGAGGTGGGGGAATAGCAGTTTATGTTAAAAATACATGGTCAACCGTTACATTGCAAATCCCATTCAACTATGCAGAGTGTCTCTCTTTAAAACTCTGTAAAAAGAGCTTTGTAGTATCTCTTTTAACACTTTATAGACCGCCCTCAGAAAGCGTACGTAATTTTTTAGACGAGTTAGACACGAACTTAAAAAATATAGTGCCTACGGATAAACTCTGTATTGTAGGTGACATCAACATCGACCTTCTTAAACCTTCGAAATCGATTGTTTGTGATTACTTAAATATCCTTTCAAACTATGGTATTGAAAGTACAATTCAGGCACCTACCAGGGAGGAGTATTTGTCTGATAATTTAGTTATCTCCTGTTTAGATCACATCAATATTAGAAACTTGGGTGCTCCTAATAGATCCACCATTATCACACAAAAGTTGGCAGACCACTATTTTGTTGCCTGTCGTCTCAGCATTGATGTCATTTCTGAACCAGTAGAGCAATCACAGGTAACAGTAATTGATTCACGTCACCTCGATAAACTAATTTCTGCCTATAACTGGGATATGCTCATTGAAACTTGCAACTATCAGGATGCCTACTCAAAGCTGGTCGATATTCTTTCAAACTTTAAAACCATGAGCACAAAAACCATTCATATAAAAAGACGAAGAAAGAATCGGCCATGGGTAACTACTGACGTCCTTTCCGCCATTAAAGAGAAAGACGTTTTATTGGCACGCTGTCGTCGTTTTCCAGATAACAAAGAATTAAGATTGCAATATCAAAGTCAAAGGAATCGTGTCAATGCCCTTATCCGTTCCAGAAAACGTCAGCATTTCCACGAAAGGTTTTACCGGTCTCGTTTTGACGCTTCTAAGACTTGGGCCCTCGTAAATGAGGTGAAAGGATGCTCTGCTGCTTCTATTGATGACACAATAAAAAAACATTTCAAATCTGATGTGACATCGATTGCTGACAGTTTTAATCGATTTTTCGCTTCAGTTTCGGGCGTATCGCATGATGAAGCCATTTCACCCATTAATCTGCAACTTTCATGTTCAGCATCTGCATTTCTGCCTAATATGACTATGGAAGACCTCCGTGCGATATTCTTTAATTTCAAGCCGAATAAAGCACCCGGCTCTGACAGTATCCGCGTTGGCGATATTCGGCGCAATTTTGAGGTCTTGGGCAATGTTTTACTATATATACTGAACGGGTGTATCAGCTCCGGAGTTATCCCTGTTGGTTTCAAAAATGCGATCGTTAGGCCACTTTTCAAGGGCGGTAGGCGTGATGACGTCAAAAGCTATAGGCCCATATCTATTCTTTCGTGTCTGTCCTTAGCACTTGAAAAGCATATATTAAATACAATGACCGCGTTTCTTGATAAGTTTAGTTTGTTGTCACCGTCCCAATACGGCTTTATCACGGGGCGTGGCACCCAATCGCTCCTTGAGGACCTCGTGGACACATTAAACACAACTCTCGACAAAAATAAGTTTGCCTGCGCGCTCTTTTTAGACGTCTCCAAAGCATTCGACTCTATTAGTCATAAAATACTACTGAAAAAATTTACGACTATGGTTTTAGGGGACCATTTTTTCATATTCTTAAAGATTTTTTATCTTGTCGTACGCAATATGTTTCACTTAGTAATGCCCGTAGTATTCGCGTCCTTTTGAAAGCCGGAGTACCTCAAGGATCTGTGTTGGCACCATTATTGTTCAATCTATACGTGAATGACCTCGCTAAAAGTGTTGCTGGATGTGAAATCTACCAGTACGCGGACGATACGTTATTACTCTCACGCCATATAGATCTATCAAATGCAATTTCTTTATTACAAGACAATGCCACTCGGGTATTAGACTGGTTTGAAGCAAACTGTATTAAAGTGAACATTCACAAGACACAACTAATGCGTTTCAACAATCCCTTAAAGCGGAAATGCCCAGTCATTCCTTTCGTGTTCCATTCGTCCAAGTGCGCCCAGTGCACATGTACTCCGCTCGAGTTTAATCAAACAATTAAGTATCTAGGAATTTATTTTGATAGTGATTTATCTTGGGACTCTCATCTCAGTTACATTGCCAAAAGATTGCGAGGTGTCTCATGCATGTTATATTCTACAAAGACGTTTCTACCTTTTCCAATTCGAAAGATGATAGTCAACGCGCTTGCTTACGGTTTATTGCGCTATGGAATTACTGTTTATGCCAACTGTTCTTTGCTCTGGCACAACAAGATTGATACGATTTTAAAAAGTATACTGAAGGGCGTTGCGTACACCTCTTTGTCGACGCCAAGTGATGAGTTGTTTGAGTCTTTATGTCTACCTCGTTTTTCAGCCCTCTTTAAGAGAAGTGTAATTAGCAAACATTACTGGTTAAGTTCATTTAAGATACCCCGTGTTCTAGAACGGAATCTGAGAGAAGGTGAACGTTTCGTCATTCCGCGCGTCTATACGAAGTATGGAAAACGTCATCGCTCATTTTATGTTCCTGATCTGTTAATAGCTTATCAGATTTGTTTTCAGATATTGATTCAAAGCGACAGTTAAAAAAAGCTTTAAGGACAATATGCTAAAGCGATATTTCCTGTGTCATGAGTTTAAATCTTCTCGTCCCATTTTTCCAGCTTCCTTCGTTCGTCTCTTCTGTAGATAATGAACCAACAAATTCAGAACTTAGTTTTACTTTGTTTTTTCTTGCTAAAGTTAGACAGTTCCTTGGTGCTTTCAATGGCTTTTCATCAGTTGTTGATAGAACCTGCAACTTCGGCATCGGGTTTCTTTTGGGGTGTCTTTTGTGGTTCTCTCTCATTGGTGGTTATGTGACAATATCCTGCATGTGTTTTTGATCAGTTCTGTTTCATTTTCTCCAATAACTGGAATGTTTTGAACTGTGCCACTTTGGGTATTAGACTGTGCTTTATAATATTTCTGTTATTTTACGCCGCTGCCGGGTCCAGTCCCACAAGCCGCTATTGGCTTTTGACGAACCCGCATTCACATGTATTGAATTGAAAGCTGCAATAAATTGATTGATTGATTGATTGATATATTTGCGCGTTTCGGTCGTGCAAGAAAAACGTCATATGTACTCGCCAGGACACGTACTAGTTGATTAATCTATATTGCATCAGTCCCACGTAATTGGTTAACTATTGTTAACATCCTTGAAGTTAAGTTATTCCAGGTACTTGGACCAATTAATCAATTGCGCATTTTGAAGATTGAAAGACAGATGAAATTTGGTTGTATGTTTGACGTGAGACTATGACGAAGTGCATAAGATCGGAAGGCGAGTTAATCAAAATGGATTTTAGATCGCAGCTCTTAGGCGTCCGTTTCTGAGTTAAGCGGTATCGGCGTCGCCATCGGTGTAACTGCCCCGCTAAATTTAGCGAGAAATTGAATTGGTACGTATGTCACGTGACGCCAATTTTCCCGCTAATTCTAGCAGTGAAACTAATTTTGTTCATGTTTCCCCACTAAATTGAGCGGGGAAACACGAACCGTTAGCTTACTGAAGATGCAAGAGGCTACTTCGTCGTCCCGAATCCTTTTCCCTTCGAACGGCTGCGAAGCCGTTGCGCCCGGAGTACCCTACGCAGCATCTTTCAGAAACCGTTCGCGCAGCATTGCAACCTTCCGTTTGCGAACGTCTGCGATTCATCGTGTGTTGAAAGTCGGAAGATGGTCTGTCCGTGGTGTTTTCTATGTGTAACTCTTTCGTAAAAAAATTTTGAAATTTAAAAACGCGAATTTAACACTGTAGACAAAATTTTAAATTTATTGGTATATATATATATATATATATATATATATATATATATATATATATATATATATATATATATATATATATATATATATATATATATTTCTATATATATTTATTTGTGCACATTGTGTGCAAAAAATAGTCTCGCTTATTTTTTTCATTTAAAATTGTGATGTGGGCTATACGGCGTAATACATAGTATCTTCATACTCAAATCGTTTAGGGTCACTTGCGAGGTGGACAGCTTCTTTGGAAGTTCAAAAGCTGGACTTCATAGAGCTGTAGTTCACTCGGTATTGACAACAGGGTAGACGCTATGCATGTTTTAGGCCTATCGTGTCTCCGGTTAGGGTCACGTGACTACAGTCTAGAAGCTGGTGATAAGGCAGAACACGGCACCTGCCTGGAGCCCAAGGCCCACACAAAGCATTCACTGCACTATCAACCTTGGGTACAAGTGACAAATCCGCTCGTTGTGGTCGTTGATGCTCCAGAAGATAAGCCTTTTGTGTGTGCACTCCCCTTTTGGCCGTTCCTTCTCTCCTTTTCTCTCTCTCCCTAAGCTGAAAGCGTAATAGAAGGTAAGTGGTCGCATGGTTTGACGGATGACGCATTAGCCGTTAGCAATTTTAGAATGCGTTCTGCCGGACCTATAGTATGTTACAAGTCGAGAAGGTAGCGGCAAATGCCCCTCAAAGGGAATCACATATCCCTCCGCCACCTTCGCATCCAATAGCGTCCCATCGTTTCCGTGACGTCGCGGCCGACGCGCGAGGAGTGTTTTGCCTTTCTGTACATATTTGCTTTATCTTTCGACTTTGACTTAGAATTGTGGAAGCCACAAGAGGGAGATTAGAGTTTTCCCCCCTCTGATGGAAAGAAATACGACTTTCGGGGATTAGGTTGCCCCTCCGATGGATACAAAGGCTGCTTTCAAGGGCTCGGTTCCCCTTCCAATCAATACAAAGGTCGCTTTCTTAAAAAGTGGGATCGGAGACAAGTTGGCATCACTCTGTAGCCAATATCTATCCATTGAAGTGGAACAAGGAGCGTTTCCAGTGGACTCTTCTTTCGACTGCGGAGGGATTTGAAACCGACGCATCACGCTTGTGGGAGGAGCTTCTCCTACCTCCGTGGCTGCTGCGCATTTCTGCTTCTGCAGTAAATTCTAAAAGTTTTACCCGCATATCGGCAACAACCGATTTCTTCAAAGAATAACTTCAGCCAGTTATTCTTCAAAGAAGCCCAAGAATTTTTTTGTGATGCGTTTAGTGTTCGGTTCTACAAATGAGCTTGTGCTACCTCGTGTTCAATCTTCACGGACAACTTCCTTCTCATTTTTGTGTTTGAGTGGCGGTTCTGCCGTGGCCGTGTCGACCTATATCTCTGGTTACACCTTTCAAGTCCCGTCTCGTCAACGTAAGGGCGCTGCAACCTACATCGCGACAATTGATCGTTTTCCTAAAGGTGGTCTTCCAAATTTCTTCTAGAATTAGGCCGTGTCTATCTCCTGGCAGCCGGGAGAATAATTTCTCCGAAATTCTAAAATCATGTCACGACTACAGGTAGATTTTTTTTATTCTCCCTGCGTTTCGTGATAACACGTTTCACGGCCACCTTCTCGTGGATGCACGTTTCATGGACACACGTTTCGTCGACATTAACGTTTCATCGACATTCGTTAAGCGAATTTCGATAATCCTGCTTTCCCTGGGAATGAAGTTGAGCGAAATGAGGAGCGGCGTAAAGCGCAGCTCATGTAAAAATTAATAAAAATTGGTACATGCTCAATATCCAATTGGTATTTTTCCTATACAGGTGAGAAGTCACTTTTGGTAGTTATTTGTAGAAAACAACAATATATATATATAAAAGTTGCCTTATTTGATTGGGACATATCTTGCCTGATATTGGAGGCAGATATAACCCTATTTGACAGACTCAGATATGGATATATAAAAAATTGGACATATCTGGCTAGATATGCCTTATATAAATAGATGTGCTTGATATGGCCAGATATGCTCAATTTTTTTATATAACCTTTTTCTTTTTATAAAAGTCTAGATATGCCATTTTCGTAAAGAAACCGACTTCGTAATAACCGGTCTCAGCAGTATTCCGAAAAACGTTTGGGTTTGGGTAGCTTAGAAAACAGCCGGCGCTCCTCTTTAATGTCGGACGCTTTCTGCAAAGATTGGATGGTTGTTCGCACGCGTGCGTTGTCGAGTAGCGAAGAGGATTCCGGGCAGAGAGACGAAGCCAAACTGGGAAACGCTTTCAGGCGATTGACGCTTTCGCGTCCTCGTGGCCGCTTGTAGTGCCGGCCAAGCAACTGCATGACCCCAATCCAGTTGTTACAAACAATCTCAAATCCTTTGGACGACGATGGCGAGATGGGTCATTTGTCAAACTTCGCTGGTGGGTGTATGAATTGGCCATCATTTATCATCCACCTATTGGCCCAGACAACGATCAAACACGAGCCTACGCACTGCCGCTGTTTGTTCAGCGCACATCTCTGTGACCTACTCCGCGAATGCAAGGTTGTGGAATCTCTCAAGCGCGCGCACCATCAACTTCGGAATAGGTATCATCACTGTAATAGGTTCATTGGACACCTAGCTGCCTTCTGACCTGGAGGGCCAGAGTAGGCTCTTGTACCATATGTTTTCTTTCTTTTATTTGTTACTTTCCTAATTCAGGGGGAGGGGGGCAGAGACTAAAGCATTAAGCATGACGAGGTTTCTGCCCCTTTTACAGTTCTTGAGCAGCAATGCGCTTATTTTTGTACAAAAGACAACAAAAAACAAAACATTCATACTTCTGAAAAGTATATAAAAATACATATGAGCTGTGCGACGAAAACAAAAGTATACACAACACTCAAAAAGTTTTAACATGAGCACCGAAATCTTAGAATCTCTAACATTGAAAATACAGTCTTTGAAAACAAAGATATATGATGGATAAAACTCACGAAAGGCATACAAATAAAATAAACATAATAAAAAGTAATGCCACTGCCTAGCAAAATATATTTTCATTCTTTTTAATTGAAGAAAGTTGAAATTAAAGTCAATTTAATCTTCGGTATTATTTAGAATTCTTCAGACCTGAACTTTTTTATTTGCTTTCCGTAATTTGTGCGCATTTTTGGTGGTCGCCTGATTGTGTGCCTAAAGTTGTAACTTTTTATGTTTCTGGAAGAGTTTCAATTCACTGCGTACTGTGACAATTTAAAATAATAGATTTGATTGGCTTTCAGGAACATTTGTCAAATAGCTGGTTGGTTGGAAGGCCTCTAGGCTTCCCCTCGTAGTTCTAGAATATCCGTAGAATCTTTTTTTTTTCTTTTTTGCAAGACAACCAACCTTTTAAAATTTGGTGTCGATGTGGTGCCCCACACTTATATACAATAACGAAGTGTGGAGTAAAATAATAAAAGGTCCGTTTTGCGATCGTTACCGCTGATCGCACGATGGACCTTACTGAACAGAGACCACTCTGCTTTGCGAACGTTCATACATCAGGACACCCGTGGCACGTTCTCGAACTGCGCTGGTCAGATTGTCCTACAGTGGAAACCTGAGTCGCAGCCAAAAAGGAGGAAACTGTCCCTCAATTACCTGTTTCCATTCGAGAAAGAGAAAGACCCCCGTCCCTTCTGCGAGGACGTAGCTCAGAATTCCGCTCTTGTGGGGAGAGGAGGAGAGAACAGAGCGAGGGGGCATGGAGAGAAGGAAACTGGGAACTGGTTTTCTGACCGGCAGTAGACGATTATGTAGGTCAGCCTCCAAGACATAAGAACTTCTAGATTTATGTTTTTGCAGTGAAAAATAAATTAAACGACATTTGAAAACAAGGTTTTCAAATGTTGTCTAAGTTTTATTTCCATGTGAATGTTATTCAAGCACAGCCGTAAGCAAGAAGGGGAGGGGGGGGGGGTGGGGGGGGGGCTACGCCCCCGGAATTAAAGCACCCCATGGCTACGCCTTCTTGAAGATTTGTGCACCGTGTGAGTAATCTTGGGAGGTTTCAGCATACATGTCTTGCATTGACGTCGCATCAGCTGCTATGCCTTGCTGCTGAGGTCGTACCTTCTGCATTATACATTTTGCACTATTTTTCTCGGTTAGAACGCGTAGGAATAACCACCAGCATGTTGCGATGACGTCGCGCGCAGGCCTTGTATATATCAACTCATCTCTCTGACATCAAACCACTGCGGTGGCGCTGCTATCGGCGATGCGCATTCGAAGATGCTTCATCTCTAGCGAGTCCGGTTTAATATGCGCACTGCCCACAGCTGTCTGGGCAAAAGCAGACTTGTTTGTACACAGTGTGTTATGGTATATACAGTGATAGGTGATAAAATATAATCGAAGCTATATAGACGAATGAACCATACTTGATCGAACCAAACAAATTCTACGGAACCACCAAAAGACCTTAATAGACGGCAGTAGCGTAGGCAGAGGGGGAGTTAGGGGTCGAACCCCCCCTCCCCCCCCCCCCCCCCCACCCCCCCCCCCCCCGGTGCCCCGCTTGCTATCCTGCTCACGCAGTCGGTCTTGCACGGGGCACGGAGCAAAGGAGAAGCGCGGACTATCTCCAACTTATATGCTATAGAAAATGCTCAAATAAATAAAATAGTCAATATTCTTCATTCATGCTCATTTGTTGGGATGCGCAACTTGATCTCAGGTAAGAAGAGAATGGATATTTCGGAACATTTGTGGGATGAAGGATGGCAATTTCAGGGTAAAGTATAACAAACTATCGTCATCGAAATACATAGTTATATCAAACTGAAGTGGACATAATAAAGCGCACACATGGGGATAATATAAAACAATGTTAGTGATGTAAGGAATATTTAATGAATTGTGAAAACTATTGTACTGTAAGCAAAAGGTGGCGCTGCGCTCACGCACACCCTGTGTGCGTGAGCGCAGCGCCACCTTTTGCACGCTTTTGCCGAAAGCTTTGCTTTTGCCGAAAGCACGTAATCAGAATTACGTGCTTTCGACTAGAAATTATCGCGAATAATAAAGTAACTGTGATAGTTAATTGAGAAAGCAATTTCGTTTACGCCAAGCGGCTACAATTTAAGATGCAACTGCATTCGTTCATGGCAAAGAATATCCAGGGTGTGCACCGCTTGAACTTCAATGTCGCTGTGAACATTCCAAAGTACTAGACCGAGCAGTCGCTCCTTCGAAGTGGACGCTCTCAGGTATGTTTTCAACCGTCGTAGCGAAGAGAGCGAGCGCTCAGCTTCCGCCGTTGTTACGCGCAGAATCGCTAGGGTCTCGAGAAGATGATGGACGTTTGGGAATAGGGCCTCCGGACAGAGGGCGACCGCCTGTAGCGCAGACATGACGGGCGTTTCATGTTTCTACCTCTTTCATTGAGCGCCTGAAATTTGCCTATTTTTGGCAAAGTTTCCCTCACTTCGTGAAATTTCCCTCCGCTCACGGATGCAATGAAGTCCGTCTTGCTTTCTGCTTAGCACGTCGAGGTGGCATCCGATGCAATTCGTTATTAGATTAATATTTTAGATGCACGGTACATCAGAAACTCCGCATGAATTTGTTAAACCTCTAATAGATAATAGATTTTGGTTGTGTGATTGTTCAGAATTACCCTCGCCTTGTATATGGTGGGCCCCTAGTGTTTGTACGAGGACGGTTGTTCTAATTTTTCAGCGTAAAAAAAAGGTTTTTTTTGCCGCTTATTTTTTTGTTTTTTTTTGTGACAGTATAGCCTGCTGATAAGAGCCAGGCGGCGCCAGTAGAGTGGGAGCCCAAGGTTATACCCTTCTTCTGTGTAACTTGGCGAAGGGTGAATGATAAGCTTCACATTGCGTGACGACGGCTTCGATATCCGCTACGTATAGACCTTTTTCACAAGGGCGACGCCATCTTGAAATATCGTCGCTTCCAGTATGGGCGAAAACATTGTTTTGCCGTCGCCACGCCAATAGAATGCATTTAGGAGATAAGCGTAGTCGTCACCCATTCTCGTTTTGTCTCCCCTCTATTTTTTTTACTGTTTCCAGGTTGAAACGTTTTAATATTTTTTCGTCCCCCATACCGGATATGCCTACTTGGCGGTCGGGGGCGAGAGTAAGCGGAAAAGGTGTATAGACCATAGAGTTATTATAATGTACGCTAGAGGTTCAACTGGCGCTAGTGTCTATGTGACTTCCGGGAGGCAAATTGAAGCAGACAGCAACCAGTCTACTTTTGCGGTGCTCCCGTGCATTCCTATGGGAAAACGCGCGTGAATTTTGTCTCTTCGCCAGAAAATAACATAAACAACTTCTGTTATTTCGGTTGTAAAGGATAGTATGTACCTTCATTAATATTGTAAAAGTGTAATTGTTTTAATTACAGCATTTTTCTTTACTACTGAGCGATGTTAAGCTTCGCTATATTTCAGGCCCAAACCTCTGTTCCATGGCAGGTATGTAAAAACGAGCGACGATTCTAAGCAAACTAACGATCGAAAGGAATGTAGAGTGTGTTCAAGGTTGGCTAGCATTCCGGTGGCGCTTATATATTGCTAATATGCCCGTCCTGTCACTCTATAAAAATGACTCCGTCTTGCATCTTTACGTTCGGTTAAAGAACTTTCGAATGTAAAAAATAAAGTACGTGGGCTACGAAAGGTGTCTTTTTAATATTTCCTATGTCAGACAGTTTTTATCAGGCACCTGTTCTCGGACTTCTCCCTATTTGCAAAGATTTGGAGCGTGCGGTTGATGATTTGAACCCAGAACGTGCATGTTCGCACATATTCATGACCAGAAAGAATAAAGCAGTACTTATTTATTGCAAATCGGACTATACTACGTGGCTTTCAATTTATTTTGATCGTCTGCGTGCACAAGGAGTTACTTATCTAGTGTTACTGCGTAGTTCTTGCTGTCTCTCTTGGTTTTCCACATGTCCTTCGTTCGTTTGACACGTATATCCCCCATGGTGGAAAGCGCCGACGCCGTGTTCGCGCTAACAGTGTCCGACAGTGCACATAAATACATGTACGAAGCGGTTTTAGCACCGTTTTTCATGCCACGAATTTCAAATAAAAACGCCGTAACTGACCAATTATTTCATCTGCGTGACTGAGAAATGTTCCAATATGCCTAGTACGTACGAAATATTCGTGATATTTGCTCTTATAATTGAGCGCAGCGAGAAAATGCACTCGCTTTTTCCCATAGAAATGCATTACCGGAAGTCAATTTCGGACTGGTTGCTGTCTGCTTGAATTTGCAGCAGCACACTAGCGCCAGTTGAACCTCTAGCGTACATTATAATAACTCTATGCTATAGACCTTTGCAAAAATCGCCTTCTACGCGCTGCCATCTTTGTCTGCTGGGCTGTGAAACGCCTTCTGAGTATGCGCCGTTGCTCTGGTGGGCGCATATCAGACGTTGCGCATGCGTCCACAGCTCAATGACTCAGCATTTTTCGCGCAGGTGATAAGCCCTGGAAAGGTCTTTACGAGCGCAACGCACACATATTGGAGCATGACGCAGCAAAAAAAAAACCTGATGCTTCTTCGCAGTAAAAGCGCACTCCGGTGATACGTAGTCACGTTCCGGTTGGCCCGCCAGGCCGCAGCTTACACCGTATTTGCATGTTATGCGATCACGGCTTTCTGGCCTACCCAATATTTCTTGCTTCAGTCGCTAGATAGCGCCAAACCAAACAGCATTGCAGGCTCCGAAATCCTAGCCCCCAGCGATAAAACTGTGAAATAATAATCTCAAGCGGAGGCTCTTGTGAAGAGTGGGTTGCGCATAAAACAAGGGTTTTGCTCTTTGTAGCACTCTTGGCATTGGTGTGGTTCTTGGAGCTTAGTGACTATGCCTTTCCGACGTTCTTCCACTACGATATGTGCGAAGGTTTCTAAAAAAACACTGAGTCCCGCAGAAAACGCAGCCGCCCCCCCTTCCCCCCTCCCCCTTTTACCTTATCATTGCATCAGCATAAACAAACATGGCGGTGCCCATGGAGCAGAGCAGACGCTGGTCTATAGCTATCCTTTTGTTTTGCGTGGCCGGCACGCGTTAGTAATCCAGTGGTACCTCAAAAGTGGAGGGAGTTGTGTGCTGTGAGGAAGCTTTTAAAGTTGGTAGGCCGCAACTACGACGACAGTAGGACAGTGAGCCACCACGACCGTATTCCAGTAAATGAAACCTGCTCCGTTTCGAAAAATAACAAGGCGGCTTTCCCTGTTTTATGCTAAACAGAGCCTCCCTAATCTTTGCGTGAGCGTCCGTACCGCCGAGCTCACCCTGCTTCGTCATTTGGGAAGGGGAGGGGGGGGGGGGAGAGAATTTATGCCATTGGACCCCTCCTCCTCCTCCACCCCCCCCCCCCCTCCCGATATAAAATACTGGCTACGCCACTCAATAATGAAACGATAAATTGTACTCAAAGATCGCAAGAATCCCAGTATATCCTTCGGCTCGTTTCGAAAAAAAAGGATGCCGCTGAAGGTTTCTCACATTCCGGTATTGGTACAGACTGCTCGTTTTCCATCAGTCACGCTGTCACGGTTTATTTGAAAAGCTGCCAGGGCCGGCTCTGAGATGAGCCTCGCCTACGAGGGTCCCCTCCGTGCCACTCGGTGCCGTAGCGAAAGATGGGGTCTCACGTGCTCGTCGTAGTAGCGGTGCTCTTGATCGGCGTGTGGATTTGCGAGGCTATCGACACCAAGCTCATACTTTCCGCCTTAAACACGTTCGATGCGGATATTCTGACCCCCTCGTGCAGGAAAGGTATGTCAGGGCGAACCTAGGTCTTCTGGAGGTCTCCCGATGGTCTTTTGGAGGTCTTCTTGCGGTCTTCTAGAGGTCTTCTGTAAGATTGCATACTGAAGATCTTATGGAGGTCTTCTGAAGTTCTTCTGAAGCTCTTCTGAAGTTCTTCTGAAACTGTTCTGAAGGTTTTCTAGAGGTCTTCCAATGGCCTTCTGGAGGTCTTCTGAAGATCATTTGGAGGTTTTCTAAATGTCTTCTATAGGTCTTCTGGAGGTCTTTTAGAAGTCTAGTCTTCTGGAGGTCTTCTAAAGATCTTCTGGGTGGTGTCTTCCAGACGTCTGGAGGAGGCTTTTCTGGAGTTCTTCCAGTTGTCTTCAGGAGGTATTAATTCTCTCGGACCTTCTTGAGTTCTTTAAATGGGCTTAGTTTAATGTAGAGAACAGTACCTCTTGAAGAACGAGTTCCCAAATGACTCAAGATCTTATTCGAGATGACATAAAAATATTTAAGGCTGAGACCCCATGCCGGCTATAAACATGGCGATCTATGCCTGTGTTTGAAGCGCGAGTCTAACCCGTTACCGCTCCCTAAAACTATTAATTATAGAGCAGTGGCCAAACAAATCTGACATACTTAAAATAGATTTCAAAAATCAACTTTGTATGCTCCAATACTGTAATTTAGCTTAACAGTATGGCTAGGTGGTACATCTATTGTCAAAAAATATCGAAGTAAAACTCGTATCAATCAAAACTTACAAACAAAAATAACAATCTTGATACCCCCCGACACGGATTTAAATCACTTTAACTTAAAAGTGGAAACGCGTTCTAATGGGCCACTGTGACATATTTATAAATTTATAAATAAAATTCAATTCATAAATAAAACAAAGCCGTTTACAACTCCCTGTAATGCCGAATTGGAGCGCAGCTCTTGAGGAGGAGGAGGGAACAGTACGGAGGGGAGGGTATACCCCTCCTCCCTCCTTTTCCCTCGTGATCCTCCCTGCTACTCCTCCTCTCCTCATCCTCCTCCTCCACCCCTCTTTCTCCTTCACCTCCTTCCCTCGCCTCCTCCTCTTCCTCTCTCCTCCCCTTCCTCCTCCACCTCCCTCTTACACCTGGGGGGTCACGTGACCTGGGGGAGGGGTCACGTGATCTAGGGCGTCACGTGACCTAGGGCGTCACGTGACCTGGGGCGGTCACGTGACCTGGGGTTCCCATGACATGGGGGGGCTACGTGACCTTACGGTTACACCGATGGCGACGCCGACGCCGCGCCAGCCGGAAACGGGCGGAGCTGCGCTCTAAAAACGAACGCAAAAGTAACGTGCGTTCCTTTTTATCGTTAACGGTAAAGCGTTACTTTTATTTGGAGGCTATGTAGGTTGGTAACGCGTTCCTTTATTTTGCAAGTAACGAGTGACGTATTTCGTTACTTTTTTTTTCGGTACCGACTACAACACTGCTTCGTACCAGCAAGAGGCGTGAGAGAAAAACGACATTATCCGTGGGTAACGAGGAACATTTTCGCAACTGAAGCTTAAGGTTAAGCGTAGAAAGAAAGCTAGAACAAAGGATGCATCAGAAATTGCCACCTTAAGGCAATAATTGAAGGGACTCGTCTCACAGGCTAGAGAAATTATCTACGGCAATGTGTTCTCTCCTTTTTTGCTGGAAGCGCGGCAAAGGTTTTAGCGTTTTTTTTTATTCGTTGAGGAATGAAGCAGGCCACTCAAGTCATAATGAATTATGATGTTGTATCATGTCCTAACCAAGTTCTATACTTCGTTTCAGCTTCGGTCCGAGCGCGGCCGATGTAATGAGCCGAAGGGCCAATCAAACAGCGAAAGAGGCACAACGTCATGGCGTGCTCTCTGCAGTTGATAGGACCAGCCGGTATTCGCCATCTCTCTGTGCGCGCTCTTCCGCCGGCTAGTCCTATCAAGAGCAGAGAGCACGCCATGACGCTGCGCTTTTTGTGCTCTTTGATTGGCCCTTTGGCTCGTAACATCGGCCGCGCTCGGACCGAAGCTGAAACGAAGTATAGTCAATTTTCTCAGTATGTGACTCAACAGAAAGCTTTGTCACTAGCTTTAGCGAATCACGTATGCCGGAGGTTGTTCTGGCAGAAAGCGAAGTATCACGTTTAATTTTAAATAAAAAAAAAAAAAAAACGTTTGGGTTAGACGATATTCCCAATGAAGTTAACAAAATATACGCAAGGTCGGTATCTCGATATCTTATATTCATTATCCTGGCTTCCCTTGGACAGTTTAGACCACCAGCAGACTGATTATGCGGTAAAATTGTTCATATCCGAAAATCTGGGAATAAAATGAATGTTCGAAATTACCGTCCCATATTTCTAACATCCTGATGTTGCGAACTTTTGGAACGCGTCGTTTCTAAACAAATCTTAAACAATACTCGGAAGAAAATAACTTACTATGCAAGCATCAGCATGGTTTCAGAAAAGGTTTATTGACAGTCACGCAATTAATCGAGTATATATACGCGACGACGAATGACGAAAGTAATCCCTGGAGAAGGGGAACAAGAGGGACAAAGGACAAACATAGATCTCCAAACACAGCTAGGTGACTGGTGAGCGACCGAAAAAATCCGCCTGGTCCGGGTGCATTATAATTATATATACGCATCAGTTTGCATCTGTTAGGAATGAGCGGCTCAAATTGACGTCGTGTTTATGGACTTTCCAAATGCTTTTGATCGCGTACCACATAACAAATTGATTAAAAAGTACTACAGGTTTCATTTTTAATTGTTCAGCTGACCCTATTCAATTGATTGAAAAGCTTCATCACGTAGGGCTGAAATAAAATATAATCGCCTGGATCAGTCCTTATTTAAGTAATAGGACACAGTACGTTTGTTGTAATGATACATGTTCGGTCCTTTAGAGTTCCAGGGTGGCCAGATGCGGCCGAGCGAACAAGCAGATAGTCGTCCCCAACCAAGCCCCCCAAAAAAAGCGGCGTGACCTTCGTGAACAAGCCCAAAGCAAGCGGAAGTTCAATAAATGTACAGATTCTTGAAAATAGTTTATTGATAATAAAATGAGAAATAGAACTCGCTCGAATACGAAGGCGAATACTCATCGTGCAATGCCACTATCCACAGAGCTGATAGTGGCATGGCACGCTGAGTAACATCACAGCTTGAGCTCCAGTTCTGGTATCATTCTTGGAGGCGACGACTTGGTGGTGAAGCCCATGGTAGTCAAACGTGCAGTGGAAAGTGGCCGAGAGTTCCTTACGTGTTTTTCTGTTGCCATGTGCTGAACGAGGTCGACATGATGAGCGCGGATCTCGCACTTGCACGCTGCTTTTTTATCGTCCCCGGAGACTGGTCGTAGCCAGTCCTTAAGCTGTGTTTCCTTTTCCCACTCTTTACAATATCTTTTGCCATACTTCGACCACTTCGAAGCCATTTTGACGACCGGAACTGCCGACTGGCAAAATAAGCAAGGTGCCAAAACATTTGTGAATGGATAGTAATACTTTTGTACTTTGTGACGGACGGTAGCTTGCGCCACCTAACCGCTGCGCCAAACGGTCAGGCTGTTCTTCGCATTTTTGACGACAAACGCGCTGTCAGTGAGCACGACGAGCACTAAAATAACAATATTTGCTGGGAAAACGCGAATAAGCCCAAAAAAACGCGACAAGCTACTGGAAAAATCTACCAGCGACTCAGTGAAAAAAGAAGCCCAAATCCGCTTATAAAAAGCGGAATTGGCCACCCTGAGCAGTTCATTTAGGAGTGTCCCAGAGGTCGGTGCTCGGCCCACTTTTCTTCCTTCTATATGTGAATGATATAGCAACGATATAGCAAATAATATGGCTCCCACTGTTCGAATAGAATTATTTCGAGATGATTGCATGCTGTTTTCGAAAGTGCGTAGGATTGACGACCAATGATTTGCTCAATGCTGCTCCGAAGAAACTGCTTGTGGTGGAATAGAGGAAATATGATCATCCATTTTGATAAGACAGTGTTCTGTAGCATAGCAAGATGCATGCCTTAGATTATTAGCAGAAAATCGGTAGCACTCAACTCATGAAGGTGAAAGAGTGTAAGTACTTGGGTGTTTTGCTCAGTGACACGTTACCAATCATGTAGACTACGTTTGTGCAAAAGGTTACAAAAAGTTATTGTTTCTAAGGCATCTACGGCATGCTAATAGTGACGGTCGTTTAACGCCTTACAAGTGTTATGTACGTGAGATATTGGAGTATGCATGTGTAATACGGGATCCATATAGGAAATATCAAGTTTCTCAAAATGAATTATTAGAAAATTTGGCCCATCGATTTATCTTTTCAAATTACAAGCGCATGGAATTTGTTTCTGCAATGAAACGTGAGATACAGCTGGACTCCCTGACAACACGAAGACCAATATCCAGATTAAAATTTTTTTTTTTTATTAACGGCCTAACAATATAGAACAGCAATCGTACTTGCGCCCTTCAACTGCACGTTCTCAGACGGCATGCAACGTTAGAGCAATTACCCCTTCTTTTTCATAGAACAATAGTAGAATGGAAGGCTTTGCCTAATGTAGTCGTCGGCTGCACGGTCATGAAGTCGTTTGAGCAGAGTACGCGATTGTTTGCCTTCTTAATATTCGTGTGCTCGTAGAATATATGTTACATTTTGTGCAGGGTGACCACCCTGCTTGTACAAACCTGTTACGTATGTGTGTGTGAATATGGTATTGTTTTGTTTTTGTACAAATTATTTTTGCCTCTCCTACGTCGATCAAACTCTTCGCAGTACTGTAAAAAAAAAACAAAAAAACTGAGGGCAAGTTTAAATTTACTGCCTTCATTTACTTTTTATATTTTCTTTGGAGCAAACATCCCAATGGCCCACAACAACGTTTTGAAATATTCGCATAAAGAAAAGAGAAAAACTTAGCGGCATGTTGGTGACTTCTTATTAAAACAAAGCTTCCCTTAAATAAAAAAAGAAATATTTAGTATTGATAAAAAATAGAGGGCCACAGCTTTGCTCACGTCGCAGAACCGCGCGGCCGTAACGTTGCTGGCATCACTTTCAAGTTTCATAATACGCTCATCGGTTCTTAAATAATGTCACCTGTTCATTGTAGACAACGCCGTATATTTTTGTAAATTTTCCGACGTACGGAGAGCGACGCACTTAGCACAAGCAATTGTGATCGCCGGTTTCTTTTGTTTCTTTCACAGCTGAAAGGCTGCCAAAAAGACCCCGGTGTGAAATGAGCTCGTCCCAAGCACCTTTTTATACAAAAATCCCCTCCCTCCCCCCTTAAAAAAAAAAAAAAAAAGATGCCGATGCCATGGTTACGTTTTGGGAGAAGTGCGCGGCGTGCACATCATGCATATTTTAATATTTGAGTCGGACTAATAGTAGTTCATTACTTTACTGGAAGTTTTTAGTTACCTATCATTTATAAACGTCCACACTTTGTTGGTTTCGGGTGGCATTCAAAACGCCGAAAATCAAAATGCCGAATTACCGGAATGCCGAAATTTGAAACACCAAAAATTCAAGAAGCCGAAAATACAAAAATCCGAAAAGTTAAAACATCGAAACATCAAAATGCTGGCATCACCTAGTTATACTGGAAGATAAAGTTTCTTGGCAAGATGAATTTTCGCGGTAATGTGATCAAAATTTGGGGAGAGGTTCCGCCGTCCGATTTTCTCGCGCTTTCACCCTCTTTTCTAATCGCCATTAAACGTTGCCCCCAAGTATAGCTTTCCTTTGCATGGTTCAAGCCTTAAAATAAAGGAAAAATATATTTCTGCATCTCTCGTCGCATAGCAGAGCGATTCCTTGTTTATTGCATTTCAGACAGATAAGTTGTGTGCAATTCCTCGAAGAAAGCTTACGAGCGTCAACATTGTCCCGGTTGCCCAGAGCAGCTGTCAAAGGATTTTCGCGTAACTTTTGCTTCTTGCTTTGTGAGCGGCGGGGTCGGCCTCTGATCGCTCCCTCGATGTCGTCTTCGACTCTAGCTTGCTCCCGTTTCATGGTGGTGATGAGCCGGAATTGAAGCTTACGTGGTGTCCGCCAACCAATATCTCCCATCGTCGGTGCCATGCCTCAACGGCGTTGTTGCCCCTTGAAAATCCGTTCTGAGCGAGGGCAAGCGTACTCCAGAGGGATGGCGGGAATACCGGTGGACTTCGTATCATCACAGCGGTGTTACCTCCGGCAATATGGCGGCATGATTTCCCAAGCAGGTAGTTGTCCTCTCACCATCACAGCAGGTCAGGGGCTTCTCGCGGGAAGAGTGGTTTCAAGGAGGTATAGGCATCTCGTACTTCTTCGGTGGGCAAGTACGAAAGGGCTACAAGCTGCCTCACCTTGATGGCGAAGCCACCTACATCATTTTAGTAGACCACTGCCAGTCCTAGGTGCTGTACTCTCCTCCATACTGGTTGGCACAAGTGAAACGGGCAACCATGCACATCCGACGACGGGAGCAACGACCGAATAGCACTGATTGCCGCCAGTTCGATTTTTCTTCGTGGAGAGTAGAAAGTGATCTGGCGGAAAACGAACAAGTTGTAATCACAAAGCGCGTCATTTCTTTTTCATGTGGTTTTCCGCGTTATGTCTTTTTGGCATTTTCATTATTCGGCATTTTGATTTTTCGGCTTTTCAATTTTTCGCCATTTTAATTTTTCGGCGTTGATAGGGACCCGTTGGTTTGGCCCTATAGAGTGCAACTGCGTCGTACAATATTAACTGATTCCCGTTTTCGTTGCTCTTTTCGCCCCTTCAAGTGTTCCATAAGTGCAAGCTGCGGATGCTTCCCCTAATCGCGATGATAAACGATTTTTTGGAGAAGGCAGAAGAAATTATGGTGAGTTGTGTTTTGACGGTAACGCCTCATAGTGACGGCGTTTACCGGTAACGCGTTTCCTTCTTTCTTTTTTTTTTTTGTGACGTTTTCTTTGTTACATTTTGAACCCGGTAACGGGTAACGAACTTACATCACTTATATCAAGCAATGGGTAACGTAGCTACGTTTTCTGTTGCGTCTTATTCTAAAGTCTTAAAACAATTCACTCCAAGTTTTTGGTGTTCCTAGGCACCAAGTTATGTGAATTATTGCACTTATCGCAGATACCTTTAATGTTAAAACCGCAAAAAAGAGAAGGTATAATTATACCAAACTGAGCATGAAATTATTTTTCAACTTCTTCCTTTTTAGCTTTCTTCCACAACTCGCAAACTGCGCAGCGTTACCAAAGCTACACGGACAAGAGTATACCTCTAGCAGTTCAAAAGGAGGGAAAGGAGAGACTCCCCTCTAGCTCGGACCATCATTTGTATACTCGTTCATCGCCATCCTCCCCTTTGAGGATTAGCCCGTCGTTCGAAATTCGGACAGAGGTTGTTTTTTCTTTTGTCATGCCCGTGGCTTCCGCAGTACTGCGCGCAACTATCCTCCGTTCACCCCTAAGCTGACAGTGTTGTGGAAGCTACGTTTTCGTTGGATCAGTCACACTGCTATCTTTGCCACGTGATCACGCACCTTCGCGCATATACCCACGCGCAGAGAATGGGGTAATGTAATGAGAGCGGGGGTGGGGGGGGGGGGGGGGGGGGGTGATTGGTCCAACAAGCATGTAGCTCGCACCGTACTGTCAGCTTAGGTGTGAAGGGATCCAGGGCCGGGCGACGTGCTTCCGGTACCGCGAATATATCACAGTGAAAAGGCGGAGAGCTTTTGAGGAAAGAAGGGACGAAATAGTCCGCTATGTTTTTTGGATTTCCGTACCGAAAGCCTGTCGTGCATGCACATAGCAGTCGAACCTGAGTCGAACCTTTGTCGAACTTTTCACAAGAAGGTCGAAAAAATCGAACTTCGTCGAACTCGAACCTCGACCGGTTCACGACATCCCTACCTATAACAAATCATAGCAGATACAACTTAAAAAAAAAGGAGAAAAGGTGAAGTTGTGATTCGTCACTTTTACGCTGCTTCGAAAGACAGCTGACTGGCCTTTCATCTTCTTGGCTCAAAGAACAGCTCCTAGAAAACGGTGCTATACTCGCTTTCCCAATAAGACAAAAAGAAGCTTTGCACATTCTTCATACGCCACGCGAAGTAGTTCTTACAAGATTTTGTGGTAAAAAATTGGGTTGCGTGTATATTTATACAGCCTAGAACTTGGTCCGCCTCAACGGGCGACGAGTCTTGTAGCTGTAGGTGAGCAATTTAGCCAGTGCAGTACAAGCGCTAGCCTGGGGTCTTTAACGTGCACCACGCAGTAGTGATACACGACTGCACGCCGTTATGTGTTGTAGCTTTATGCTTTGTATTTAATATACTGAAAGGACGCGAAAACAGGATTTGTATACTCTCGTTTCCTGATACGATGCATTGTTCAAGTATTTGCTTTTATTACTTTACAGAAAATAGATTGCGTCGTGAAGGAATTCTCCAAAGGGTTTCCACGGTTCGAGATCGAGTGCATCATGAACGACGACTTCAGGGAGGTACGGGCGCTGTGAGCTGACACTTGGAAGCTCGCATACGTATACATCAGCTCATGTTTCTGGCTTCATCACCTCCCTACTTCTAACCTCAACAACGCATATTTCTAACGTCATCACCTCATGCTTCTGTCGTCATCAAATCACACTCCTAACGTTGTCAAGTCATGCTTCTGACGTCATCAACTTATGCTTATGACGTTATCAACTTATGGTTTTGATGTAATCAACTTGTGCTTCTGACGCCTGCTTCTGACGTCATTAACTCATGCTTCTAACGTCATCAACTCATGCTTCGGACGTCATAAAATCATGCTTCGGACGTCTTCAACCCAGGTTTCTGACGTCATCACCTCCATTCTATAAGAACACAAATGCACTTTTATAAACAAATTAGTTCGATCATATTCTGCTCTTGCACAAACGAAGGTCGTGTCAGTCTTGGAATAATAAATTATCTTACGAGAATCGTCATTAAAACGCCAGCTTGGACCACGTCGAGATGTTGTAACACGCGTTTAAAAATATTATTTTGCTTCTACCATTTATGCTATTGGCATCTTTGACGTGCAACTGTTTCAGCAGCCGTGACAAATAGTGAAATCCATATGGTTTAGTGAGAACTAAAAAAAAATGTGTTTCCTTTAAAACTTTAGTTAAAAGGTCGCATTGCTCTTTCGAAATTGTCATTTTACTGTGGTAATCGATAGAAACATCGTGAGGAAGAGGTGATCTTAATTCGCGTTGTACAGGGTATTTCTGAGTGCGACTGGGGCGTGAGAAAATTCGCACAAAACATCAAGAAACGGAGTGCATTGAAACATTTCATAAAAGTGTCTTTAGGTGGGGCGTTTTTTTATACACTAATGTAGTAAGTGGAGATAAAAAAAAAACTAAGCGTAGAAAACTTTTTGTTTCTTTTTTCTTTGCACTGGTAGGAAAACGCCAAAAATCTTCGGCTTGACACTAGCTGCTATCTCATAGATGGCGCCACACACACTCGGATCTGCTGGGTCTGCTTTCGGGCATTCCTCGCAAAAGAAGCTATCACGTTTTGGGCTTTATGTCGCGCCATCTGCGAGTTGCGGCGTTAACCAGACGATTTCTATCGTTTTCTTTCCTGGGGGGGAAAAATGTTTGTTTTTTCGGCTTAAATTGTTATTCTGAAATCTACACTCACAAAATTTGGGTAGGAAGAATGCACCACCCAAAAGGGCACCTTTGTGACAAGTTTAATTGCACTCAGTTTATTGGCTTGTTTATGCGAATATTTTTACTCCCGAAAAGCGCTCGGAAAGACCTTACATATATCACAATTCGTGCAAAAAATATGGCTTTGACCTTAGTAAAGATAATCGAAGAAATTAACCTATATTTGTAAATATATGCAACGGTGAGCTTTTTTCGGGACCCGGAACGTTCCTGGCGATTCAACCTACTGACTGTAGTAGTCGAATTGCCTATTTTATACTCTACACTTTTTATGTACACTACGCGATATTGGCGCTTTACTGCATTTTACTGGGGCAGATTACTGGCGAGCGGCAAGCTTTACTGCTTAGGCTGCTACCATAAATGAGAAATTTCCGCCACTGTGCTACTTTTAAAAACTTTTAAAGCGACTGCCGTTTAAAAAAAAAAAAAAAAAAAACGGCAATCGCTTGATCGCGATAATGCCCGAGTCCCACTAGAACGACAAAAAGAAGCAACCGGCCCCGACAGGACGCAAACACGTGCGGCATGCACGCAATGATACCTTTGGCAGGCTTGCAGTCTCGGTGTTCGTTAGGTAAGCACAAGTGATCAAGTCTGTCGAAGGTATACACACATTCTCGTGCATGCAGCACTCACTTTGATTTATAAACCTTTCCAATGCTTACAACATCACAGTCCAGCGTGCGATCTTCACAACCCGGCACGTGTTTATTCGTCGTTTCGGAAAGCGAGCAAAGCACGCACCATACGCATGAACACTCAAGATGGCACCGGCCACACGTCCTTTTTTAAAAAGTTCAATAGACAATAGGAGTTTTGCCGAATTACCCAAGCATCAAAAAGAATGCCGGGAACGTAAGTACACGCGTAGCGTGTGCTGGCGTCTTCAGCTATAACTGTTCGAAAGCAAAAATCTAAAAGAAATGGCACTTCGCACGTATGGCGTTCTACGGACGCTTTACTGTGGTTATTTAATTCCAATCTGTTCCATTGGGCCCTGGGCTGGAGATCGAACTATGGGGAAGGGGGGGGGGGGGGGGGGGGGGTGGCTTTATCGAGCTTGTTGTCCCCTCAACCAGGTGTTTACTAACGCAGCAAAACAATGAAATTGAAGTTCGCATGGTCTGGGCACGAGCACTTCGCAGTGACCAGTGCTTTGGTCGCACGAGGAGCAACTTTCGAATCATCATCTTCGATATCTTTGATTAAAAACAAACAAGAAAACACGGGCTGTTTTCTCCACGGCTGAAACGTACCGCTAGAGCCGTGACAGTTTCATCTCCTCCCCTATAGGAAGTATTCACTGGCGGCCGCGTGCGCGACTGCTGAGCGCGTGCTGATGGCGAGCTTCCAGGGTTTTTTTGCAACGTGCATTCCGCACCCTGAAGATTGCCGGTCTTAGCAGCCTATTAATGTGGGCTCGTTCTGAGCATGCGCTCTAAACAGAACCCACATATATGGCGCCCAGTGAATACTCCTTATACGGAAGGCGAGCACGTCCAGCAAATGTACCTATGTTCCGAACATTCTATTCGATGCTTGGGTAATTTAGCGAAAGGTCTATCGCAAGCTTTGCGGTCCGACCGATGCCCCATGGGCATGAGCACGCAAAGCGTGCGCGTGAACGTGGTTTTGACAGGCTTGAATTGCATGTGCTTGCCCGCACGTGCAGAAACATGGCGGCGGCAAGATGCCCTGCTTGCAATCGTCCATACACTTTCCTACAAGGGTGCAGCCATCTTGAATGCCGTCACTTCTGGTATGTGGTAAAACATCGTTTCGATCTCTCTACGCCGTTGGAAGGTGTTTACGAAGAATGCGTGATTGTCACACATTCTTCTTATGGCCACTCCTAATAGGGCTAGAGCCACTACACGAGCTGCGCTTAGAGTATCGGCACTCTGTTCCCCGAAATTGTTGTGGGCGCCGCCATATCGGTGCTTGCGCAGAGCAGACGCAACTGCCGATCGTCATGATTAAAAAATGCGACTTCCTCAGCATTAAATTTGGTGTTAAGAAGCTCCTGTAATATTTCTTTGCTCTGTCGCGAACTGTTGCGGAAAAGTGTTTCCTGTGATTTCAGATAAAGCTTCATATAACTGGCAACCGTAATTTTAAGCCACAATATGGGCAAGTGTCGTTACTCTGAAGCGTAGCTTATTTGGTGGCACTAAATAGGGCCTGCCAGTTCCGGTCTGAGCATCAAAACGAAAGGGAAAGAAGGATGCGAGGAAAAGGTTCGAACAAGACACCAAATACTTTACTAGGAGGAATACATTCCACTCTGCTCATTTGCATTAGACAGAACGTCTACAGCGCCGAATCCAGCCCTGACGGTGTGGAGGTCCGCGTTAGTCCACGCGCAAGTGCACGTGGATGTTCGCGGCGACCGCGGCGGTGTCGTCTCCGATTCCACCTAAAGCCCATTCATGTTTCAAAAGTAGCGCAAGGTGCGTCGATGCACGAGGCACGTGGAACGTGCGACCCTTGGGAAGATCATGGCGGCACAGCAAGGTATTTAGCGCACCACTGAGCTAGAGTTTAGACGCCATGTTATTCTTAGAAGTAACGCGCGGCACGTGTCTCGCGCATTTCCACAACAATGAATTTGGTATGTAGTACATCAATATCATCGATAGCCGATACCTCCCCGACGATAGATGGCTCTCGCCAAGCCCAGAGAACCTGTCCGTAACGAGGCTATTGTATTTGAGAGGAATGGAATGTATTCCCCCTAGTAAAGTATTTGAAGACACACACAAAACCGAAAAGATAGTCAGCGAGATCGCTGCTTTGAAGCGTTCTTCCGCAGAACGAGCGCTCGCGCTAGAAAGGCATGTCATGTCTCAAAGCCAGGAGTCTCCAAAAAAGGGCTCCTGGCCGGTTCCAGTTCAGTGTTCGTGCGTATGGTGCGGGATTAGCTCGCTTTCCGAAGCGACGGACATGCGCGTGCTGGACTGAGAAGATCGCACGCGGAGATGAGGACTTGAAAATATTGGTGTGGTGCATAGTGGGATTCAGGCATTACAATGTCGCGCTTGTAGTATAACTAAAGCCTACAGGTAACCTCGGCAACCATATCCCACCCGGAGCGCATCTGTTCGTATGTCTTTCGAAAATCAACAATATCGCGTAACCGCATTGTCTTCTTCCACAGGGAATCGACTGCATCAGAGACCGCAATCTGCTGGTAAGATGTGTCAAATTACTCCGGGAGAGAAATGCTGAGTCACTGGGCTGTGAACGCATGCGCGACATCTGATATTTCGCAGAAGAGAGCTACTGCGCATGCTTAAAACACGTTCCACAGCCCACAAGAAGAAGATGGCAGCGCCCAGGAGGCGATTATTGAAATGGTCTATTTTATTTACGCGTGTGACATTCCTGCGGACTTACTCACTCAGCGGGTAAGTTGGCAGGAGTTTCACACGCGTAAATTGCCGGGAAGTTCCCGGCAACGCCACCTAGAGCAATCAAAGCCCGTGCGCGAAACGTTTTCAGGTAGTCAGAGTGAGGTCGCAGAAAGTTGAGTACAGCTTTGTCATCTATAGATACACACAGGGTGTCCCCCAAAAATATACGCAGGTTTTTTTGTTTGTTTTTGTTTTCACAAGAAAACATACGACAAACCACCGAACGCACAGTGTCCACCCAAATGTAGAGCTCACGGTTCGAATCCGATGGCAAAGTTTCAGAACTAACATTATCTTATTCCAAGGTTATTAGTGATAGTCACTGCACGTTTTATGCGTTTGGTTGGATAAGAAGGCCACAACACACCCACAGAAAAAAGGTTACGACCGCAGTGACGTTGCCGTTTCGACGCAGTTTGATTGGCTCTTCGGCTGCAATAGCGTTGGCCGCGCTCCGACGTTCGCCATCTTACGGAATGACTTGCGCATTCCACGATGTCAGTTGTTCCGCCATTGTGCGGAACAACTGACATCCTTGTAATGATCGGTGCGCGTGACTTTCGAAAGGGGTATATAATACATTCAGCCGCATAGTGCCGGGTTTTCCCCGCTAAACCGCTACGATTGGCAGTGGCGCTCTGCCATATTTACACGTCTGCTATCACCGCTAAACCAATCACGGGCAGTGAACGCGCAGTGATCTTGCGCTTTTCTTTTTTCTGTGCGTGATTGGTCGAGCCAGTGATAGTAGACTCGCAATTCGACGAGCGCCGTCACAGTGACTGAACTTTTGCTGCCGCCTGATTGGCTCCATCTCCTCGTAACATCATATATAGTCCGCGTCCAAAATGAGTTCGCACTTGAATTCTGAGTATGCCAAAGGACAACCTCGGCGTCGTTCCCGCAGGCTGCGCAGTTGAGTTCCAACGCTGCAACTATCGACACACTCGAGTCTCTGACATCACACCACTGCGGTGGCGCTGCTGTCGCCACTGCGCATGCGCAAATGCTTCGCCTCCGGGGAACCTGGTTTCAGCGCACTCGCAGTGCCCACGCACAGTGTGGGCAAACGCGGGCTTGTTTATAAACAGTGTAATAATCGATATATTGTCACGTAAAATAAAAGAGGAAAGTTTTGCGCATCATTTATGCGCTGCACGAAGTATAGTTCTTACGAGATACGGTTGTCGAAGGAAGAAACGATGCTTCTGATGTTCAAAACGTGTACGTCTCGATTAAAAAAACAACACAAAAATTACAAAAAAAGCAGAGTTACTCTAAGATGCACCTACATATGTAAATTCTAATTCAACATATAAGGGCGAAACTTAATAACGTACCACAAAAAAAAAAACTATTTTTTTTTGCAACTATTCTTGAGGGGAGTGCGCGAGTACAGCGCAGTCCACTTGTAACGATAATGAGAAAATCCGAAAACTCAATCGTTATAACCGATTATCGTTGTATCTGGATGAACTGGATACCCAACTCAAAAACGCACGGTTCTCAAGAAACCGATGGCTATAAGCCGCACAGCGTTGTACGTGGTATCGTTAAGTGGATTGCATTCTATAGAGTTTTCGTGTTTTCTTTTTTTGTAAAAATTGAAAAGCGTTGAAAAAGAACCCCCTAACCGCTTTTTGTAATAATCAAAAAAAGCAAAAAAATAAATAAATAAATAAATAAAGCTGTCCTTAAATGTTAATAATAATTAAAAAAAATTGGTTGTCCTTTTGGCACTTCCCAAAAAAGGCGTTCTCGATGAACAGCCTATACGATATCTTTTAGCGCTCCTGCTCCGGGCACGGGAAGGAGGCTAGCAGGACACACGCCGAGGACTTTGCGAACATGTAAAGCCGTCACCACAGTGTCGCGACAATGTGACGTCATCGAGGTTACGTTGCCCCGGACGCAAAGCCCCTAAAGCCACGGTCACGCATTGCTACTACCATCCTACAAGAGACAATCTACAGGCACTGTTTGAGGCGTGTTTCTGCCTTGCATGACGCGACACTATGGCATTGATCATACAAACAAAACAAAAAACTGTCTGCAGACATGTTCAAAGAATAACATGAATCAGACATGCTTGGAACATGCTTGAGCTATGTCCGCCACTGTCATCATGTCGGCAGACCGTGTCTTTTGTATGCGATCATTGGGACTGCGCCGTTAAGCTGGGGTGCACGCTGCTTGAACGTCATACCGTAGCCTCCCTTATACTCACAAAGTCTGGCAGTTCGACGACACGACGGAGTCATGAGTGCTCGGTCGCAGATTTGTAGTGCGAGGATCAGGTAGCATAGAGCAGGGGTGGCCAAGCTGCGGCTTTTCACTTGTTAAAGTGCGACTCGCAGCTCCCTCCTTCACTTCACCCCCCCCCCCCCCCCCCACACACACACACACCACCTCCCTCCCGGTCACACGACACTTCCCCAAAAAGAGAAAATGGAACGCGTTTTTTGAAAGACAAATTGCGGTTTGGTAGTCTTGTGCTACTGCTACCTTACGTACAGTTAAACTGCTTTTGACTCGGATAAATTAAAAGTAGTTCGAGTTTTTTTTAATACACTCGACTAAAGTTTGCCCCCCCCTCCCCCCCCCCCCCCCCCCCCACACACACACACACACACACACGCCCCACCCCGCTGCTCTCTGAAGTTTCGTGGATTCCTTTGCGGCTCTTAGGCCAGGTCAGCCTGGCCACCCCTAGCATAGAGCATCAAAGAGCTCTTTGTCAGATAATCTGGACGTCAGTGCAAGGCTTTTGCAGCGGCGAGGACTTGAAACACAGTTGTTCGCTCGGGAGAAGTGTGTTTCGTCATCTCGCCGCAGCGGGGCGCCAGTCACGTGGCACTCCTCTCATCCGTTGTCTGCCGCTCCACCTTTTCCATTTCGGCGGCCGCTTCTCGTGGTTACATCGTCGCCATCTGCCAGGATTTGTCAGTATATAGCAGGCTATGATCATACAAAGGACAGACTGCGTGCAGATTCGAACGCAAGCCATTGCGAGATCCGTGCTTCGAATACTGCATGGCAATGAGTTCGAGGAGCAAACTTGGCACGTGGCATTCGAACCACGGATATTCCAGTGACTCTTGTTTGCAGACCCTCTGTTGCATGATGTATCAGCTAGTATCAGCAGTGCGCAGCCTTGTTTATGCATGAGAAAAGAAAAAAAAAAAAAAGAACAGGAGTTCGTTACACCTAAAGTCACTGGATCTGGGAGAGTAGCGCCATTGCCTTCCCACCTGCTAGCCGTACACAAACAAATACCAACATACAAACGACAGAACCTCTCAAAATGATTGGCTTATCGCTGTCGGTTGCCATGGTGATCGCCATTAGGAACCCTTTTAGGCTTCGAAGCTTCGAAAGAATCGCTAAAACCAGTCGCTATAGAGCATCATCGTACTGAAAGCGTTCCTCGGCAAATATAAGCGTCTTTGGCACTGTGCATGCAACAAACTTATTGCTCATGCTTATTTCCCTAAATCTCTTACAATTATGTTGCTCTTTTTGCGTGTTTCAAGACAGTAAAAATTTTTTTAAATGCCCCCAAGCACCGGCGCCGCGTGTGATGCCGTACATCTTCGTACCGCAATCACACGCAACGTCAGTGCTTGGAGGCATTGAAAAATAATTTTAATGTCTTGAAACACTCAATAAGAGCAACATAAATGTAAGAGATCTGGGAAAGTAAGCATGAGGGATAAGTTTATTGCATGCACAGTGCCAAAGATGCTAATATTAGCCGAGGAACACTTTCAGTACGATTGTACGATGATGCTCCGTAGCGATCTTGGAGCGACTGGTGTTAATGACCCTTTCGAAGCTTCGAAGCTTTGAAAGGGTCTAAAATGGCGATTACCATGACAACCGACAGCAATGAGCCAATCACCTTGAGAGGTTTTGTCGTCTGTATGTTGGTATTTGTTTGTGTACGGCTAGCAGGTGGGAAGGCAATGGTACTACTTTCCCAGATCTAGTTACACCCTTTGAGGGAACGGCAGGAGGGACGACAGGAGGGACATTTCTTCTTTTTTTTTATATATATACCTGTCATTTTACCCGAATTGGGTAGGCATTTAGGCATTTTTTAAAAATTATTATCGACTATTTCAACATTCTCCTCCGCACCAAGGGATGGGGAAGTGCCCCAGAGATAGTCGAAAACAAAGAACTGGAACAAATGTGGTCATGGAGACACATGACACGTGTAGTTCGGTGCGAATCTTTTCCCTTGTCTCGCTTCATTTTATCCACGGATTATCTGGCACAATATTTAAAACACGCAATCGTAGTGTTAATGTAAAGACACTTGCTGATCTTAGACACGTGACGGGAACGCGCGTTCCTTTCTAACCACTGGAACTTGTAGCGGGAACTTGTTCCAAGATTGAGAAGGGAGGAGGAACGAGCTTTCGTTCCTCTTTTGGAGGAACGTGTACAACAGTGCTATTCCACAGATCTATGTTGCGTTTACTCAAAACACGGCCAGCGCCGAACGGTCTGGGAGGCTGTTCCTCTCTTGGGAAACCACAGTCCTTATCTCGTTTTCTTCTACCGCGGGACGTTTTCCAAGCACGATACAACGTTCGTGTCGCCGTCATGTCCCCTAGAAATTGAGGAATCTCACGCCTGCGTCTTGCTTTCTTTAAACACCCATAAACACTGATTTCTTTGTCCGACACCGAATATAAACACCCCAAAACACCGATCCGTAAAGAAATAAAGACCCCCCCCCCCTAAATAAACCCGGAAACAGAACACAGGACCTTATAGGCATAAGCGCTAGAAAAGTTCGTTGTCTACAAGTCCTTGTCTGAGGAGCTGTAAAATGCAACATCGCAGAAACTTACCAACTGTTAGATGGATTGAAGTGGCGAACGAAGCATCGTATTCCCATAGGGAGTATTCACTGGCGGCCATATCTGTGTGCGTGAATTCTGAGCGCGTGCTGATGGCTAGCTCCCACAGTTCTTTTGCAACGTGCATTCCGCATCATCGAGAGTGCCGGTCTTAGCAGCCTATTGATTTGAGCTCGTCCTGAGCATGCGCTTTAGACAGCACCCACAAATATGGCGTCCAGTGAATACTTCCTATTCATGTAACTGAAGAAAAAAAAGCCAAACATTTTTACAACACACCTATACTCCATTTCTTACTTAGTATGCAACGCTGTCAAAGCTATAGACTGGCTCGAGCGCATAGCTTCATCCATGGTTTTATTTGCGCGAGAACGCGTGCAGATGCGTCAAGAAGACCAAGCCTCATGCTCGTGCCAGCAGCTTTGACAGCGTTGTACATTAAGTATGAAACAGACGTTTTGACATGGATGAGCATCGTACCGGCGTGCGGTCGTGTATCACTACTGCGTGATGCACGTTAAAGACCCCAGGCTAGCGGTTGTACTGCACTGGCTAAATTGCTCATCTACAGCTGGGAGACTCGTCGCTCGTTGAGGCAGACCAAGTTCTAGGCTGTATAAACATACACAAAACCCAATTTTTATGAAACGGAGTATAAAAATGATGCAACTAGCTCTTAGCGTGGCTGCACACGAGTGCACGAGGACACGAATGCATGTGTACACGAGCACGTCGTGAGTCCAGGAATGACTGTCGCGCGTTCAACTGCCACACTCGTCTCGGTTCATTGCAGAGCATCATGGGACCGAGGCACGCAAAAGCTCTCATAAATATCGCGGTGAGTCCCAGAATGTTCTGTTTCTGCGAGTCGTATTTATGCCACGTATTGATCACTTTCCAGTAGAAGTTCCTCTATACGCACTTAAATGGCACAAATTTACGCTTTGGCAGAGTTAAACCGCCTGTCCCTCAGTCAGCAGTACGCAACAGTTCACAAACTTTCACTTCACTATTTGCCAAATTAAGCGTCCGAGTTGCCTCTAGAAGATGTTTTAAAAGTTTGTATTGTTTATGCAACTACAGGAAATACAAACACACCTGTCTTTTTTTTCCTTTTTTTTTTTGGAATTCGCATGTAGTATTTTGGTCATACCTGACAAAATTGTCATACGCAAAACTCAGACATTATGGGTTAAGTTCCTTCCCGTTTGAAATTGGGTAAGCATTCCGGAGGCGCGGTCGTGCTATCTTCGCTGTGTTATCAGTAGCAGCGGTATCTGGGCTAGCAAAATTTCTTATCTACAGTGAGACATCAGACGCGCCGTCACGCTATTTAAACATGCACATGACACAATTACTTATTATTATCAACATATATATATTTACGCAGACCAATCTCGGTGCAGTCGATAATTGATTTTTTATTGATGTACGATTGAAGCGCCACTGTGAGTGATTGATTTGACTGTTAGCTGGCACTGCAAAAACACTCCCAACATCTGCGTCAAACGCATTAATTAAGTTGCTAAGGGATAAATCACCATGAATTTACGCGTGTCGCGTGACGTGACTAACTGTCGTACTTCTCTTCATGCGCCGTTGGTGCAGGACTGCGTCATGGAAGCGACGCCAGCAGCCCCAGCAGCCTAAGGTTTCTGGACGACGTGTCCTCCGCAGCCTTCTTCTTCAGAAAAGGCTTCCAAAGCAGGATGGTTAATTAAAAGATTAAAACCATGGACACTTTTTTTTTTACCGCTATAGCGTTAAGGAGGTTGTGTCGCTGTGAAGCCGGTGTTCGTAGCGTGAAAGAAAAATCCTGATTGGTCGGTACGGTCATGACGTCACGGTCACGTGATCTCGCGCGGGAATTTCAAACAACCCACAACGCTCACGTGAAACGTGCCGTTCCGCGTGGAATGAGACAGATTAAAACATGATGTGGTAATGCGAATCAAAGGTACGTTTCAAATGATTTCAGTTTATACAGTATTTATTTAGCCTTAAAGAAAATTTTAAAGAATATAAGTCGGGTTTCGAACCCACGACCGTTCGGTTGCGAGCCAGACACGCTACTGACACGCAAGGCACGCTGGCACGGCAAATGAGAAGGCGATGAGGCGTTCTCCAGGTTTCTGCATAGGGTGTTTTACAATAGCTTTGGGTCCCGCCAAGGGTACGTCGCACCGCACCTCTGCAGAAGTTCTGCCCCTACGCGGTACGATGCTCCGAGCTGCTTGGCGAACACAAAGTGTTTCTTTACTCCTTTTTTTTTTTTAAGGTGAAAGCCTTACTTGTCCCATTACGCGAAAAAGCGTCGGCGTTGTGCCCTAAAGGTGGTCATAAAAATACGTCATCATGCACGCGCCTCAGAAATAAAACACAAAGAAAGACACGGCAATGCAGATGCTTTGTCACGGTAGCCGGCGGTGGCGCTGAAGGTCGAAGCGGACGAGCCTCGGAAATAAACCGCAAAGAAAAGCACAGCGACGCAGACGCTTCGTCACGGAAGCTGTCGTGAAGCCGGCGGAGTTCGCCGCGCCTGCGCAGTGGGGGAGCGTGATCTCACCGCCGGAGCGCCGTGTGCGAAGGGAAGACGTGGTACGCTGCTTGTAGGAATGCGCTGTGTGTAGGAATGCGAAAGAATTCCTACACGTTAACAGTCTTGAGTGTCCCTGCCGAACTTTTATTCTTCTTTTTTGTTCCGGAAAACATCCGGATGGGGGGCAAAAGTCTGCAAAACCTGGCGAGGCCTATGGCGCCTCTAAAACTCTTTCCCGGTATTCATACTCGGGGCCATAACTGAGTTTGTGGCTGGTGAGTGCGAGCTGACGGCAAGCTTTTACGGTACTTTTGCAACGTGCGTTCCACACCATCAAGGTTGCCCATCTTGGTAATAGGGACCTTTAACAAACCGTTGCCGTGCTCCGCGTACCGCACTACCGGAGTTTTTGATGCATGCTAGTAAGCGCGCGCCCAGGCGGTACCCTGACCACAGCGCGCGCGCTTAAAAGTATGCTTCAAAGGCTCCAGTAGTGCGGTATGCGGAACATGGCAACGGTTCGCTAAAGGTCCCTAATGACAGTGGATCCCGGTTAAAGTAGCACCAAACACCCCGTATAACGGCCATATATTTTTTTTCGTAAAATGAGCAGTTTTTTTGTTTTTTTTTTCATTTCTATTCTTGGTAAGCCGCTCCCAATACCCGGTAACAGGTTGCTTTATAGAGACATTTCTTGAATGCCGAATTTTTTTAATCCACACACCGTCAAAACAGGCGTATATTTTCGCACCGCCGCCACATGCGGCGTCAGTGCTTAGTGGTGTGGCATGCAAAAATAATTTCCCTCTCATTAACTAGGCGAGAAGAACAATGCAATGGTAAAAATATCTGTGGAGCTGAGCGTCACTAATAAGTAAATTGCACGCAGCGTGCCAAGGACGCTTCTTATATTGTCAAAAAACGGCTCCAGTACCATGATGCACCACCGCGATCTCGGCGCGACTGGTTCAGAACGATACCCTTTCGGAGACTTGAATGGACCGAAATGACGATTGTCACGGCAAGTGAGACCGATCAGCCAGCCAATCACCTTGCGAGGTTTGCTCGTCGGTATGTCATTATCTCTTCGTGTCCGCCTAGAAGGCGGGGAAGGCGATGGCGCTAGGATGGCAATGCAGCGTCTCGTGAGCTCTAATGTGCACGCGGAGACAAAGCACCACGGAAAGCAACGAGCGCGTGCTGCGGGCGTCCGAAAGAAACGTCGTGTTGTTCTCATCCTGGCAGCGATTAGAGGAATCGAACAGGTGAGAAAACAGTACCATATACATCCAAGGTTGCTTTGCACTGACGTCGCACATTCGCTCAGTGCGTGTCTCATCGCCATATTTAGTAACTGACGGATAGCCAACGCGCATGCGCCAGAGTGGCAGAGGGTACTTCACATACTTGGTGCACCCTGCCTACACTGCGTATACCAGCAAGAGTAGTGCGCAGCGCATTGCAACTCGACCACCACGGTGTTTCGCTGTCGGCTGTGGGCAGAACCGCGAGCAGGCGGAATCAAGGCGTTCGACATGGACGTTGCAACGGCCGGTCAGATATGGAACGCCGGCAGCGACGAAACTCACCGTGTTCCAGTCTACAGCTCGAGCTTTTCTTTAATACGGTTACGAAAAGCGGGACATTGTTCTCCCACAAAGTCCTGCACTCTCTCCATGGAGAGGAGGTGAGTATAGACTCGTCACCTCATTCGCCTCTTCTGAGGCGTTCGCTCCGCTAAAGTGGAAAGAGTGGGGGTGCTTATATCTCATTAACGTTCTACAGCCAATGAGGTCGCAGCATTATCCGTCACGATGGCCGAAGAATCAATCACGAATCACGAAGGAAGAAGCGCGAACATGGCAAGCCTCTGGGTGACGCCATCTTGCTGTTGGTGTGTGCAGATCGATATCGTCTGACAGTCAAACATTTCTGAGGTTTGTGCACAACCACGGTGTGAAATGGCCAAGACGGAGCGTTTTTCATCCACGGTGGCCAGACCAGCCCTCAAAGCGCGGCAGCTTGCAATAAATAATTTAAAAAAAAACGAAAGATAAAAAACACCTTTTATTTCTTTTAGTTATCGTGTTTTAAAGGAACACTAACACTCCCCCCCCCCCCGCACACACACACACACGTACATTTTTTTTATATTTTTGCCAGGTGGTTTAGTATGATGTCAGAAGACTACCGAATCAATATTTTGCTACAGAGTGACGTATATTTTTAATAAAGTCAGAACAGTCAACTGCTCGAAACCGAATCCGGAACATGAGCACGAACTTAATGGCCGCGATATGTAAACTGGGGAGGATGGAGAAATGTACGGGAGAAGAGCGTTGCAGAAGTTGCGTGACTAAACCCACCGGCGTTTTTTCTTTTTCATTTTTTTTCCCGTATCGTTTCTCCGGTTGTGCGAAGCAAACGCAGTCGTCCAGCACCTCGTGCTTGACGTTTGCGCGTTTTTCAAACTCTTATCAACTCTTACCAATAGACCGATCTCACCCAGCGTTCCACGCATGCGTGACACCGCCATAACTGTAGTTCGTAAGAGGCAGACGCCAGTTCACGAGGCAGCTCATGCCGCCTCGTGCTCTGCTCGCGCAGACCTCCAGCAGGGTCATCGCGCGTGCAGAAAGACTACAGCTCCCACGATGCATGTCGGCAGCGGTGGCGTGCTCAAACTAGCTGGTGAGATCGGTCTATTCGTCCCGCAAAACGAACGAAGTCTTCAGCCAGGAGAAATGGGTGACGACTCGGCGACGACCACCAGGCTGATTGGCACTTCGTGCGAGTCAGCTCGGTGGTCGGGCGTGTCGTACGGAATAAATCCTAAATGTTTTCATCGGTAAAAAAATTATCTTTCGAAGCTGGACAGGTTTGCCGGTACCGTATCAGCCTATTTGCAGATTTTTAAATGGGTTGATTTTTTGTTTCAATTTTGAATATTGAGCTTGGATGACCCACGACTTTAGTGTATTTGGTAGTTGTGTCTGAACAGCACGTGACCATGAAGAAGATATTGAGCGTGACTCAAACAGTTAATTTCGTAAGGAAACAAAACCAAAAATCTTGAGCCGCAAATTGTGTTTGGGTAGCGGGGCTGTCATATGCCATGTACAAATGAAATCCTTGGCGAGCATAAATACCTTAGCAGTGTCCCTTTAAGAAGAAACTCCACTCAATTAGGTGTTTATTAGGGATGGAGCGGGGATTCGACGGCGGAGTGTGTTGGCGCACTGTGGCTTAGAAGCAGGTGGGAAAATAAAAATCACATTGATTTAAATCGTGATTTAAATCAGGGCAATGATACTCTGATGATTTATATCAAACTTTCCCAGCAAAAAATAGTTCTGAAAATATTTTTTACTTACCCTTTGTCTATCATTTGGTCATTTCTGTGTTCATTTGTTTTACATTTAAATCAGGTATCCAAAAGTTTCGGCTAAGGGGCCGAATATGGGACTTGTCACAAGTCTTGAAGGTCGGAAGAAAGAAGCGACAAGAAATATTAGGGAATATTAAAAAAAAAAAATCTAAAACACTTCTTGAGAGAGCAAAAAAAAAGTTAGAGGCAACGTTACCAGATTACTTCAGTTCTGAAACTCCGTCAAAAGGGGGTACCCCCCCCCCCCCCTCATTCACTACAGTCCGCCTCTTGTCGTTCGAAGCGCCATCTAGATTTTCCTTTACGAACTGTGTTCACCATAGAGTACGGTGGAGTGCCATCTAGACGCTGCGCTTCGAAACGTACGTATCCCACATGATACACTGCAGTTACCAAAGCAGCCGTCCGGCGCGTCGAACGACAGGGGGCGAGTCGTGGTGAGTGAAGGGGGGGGGGGGGGGGGGGGGGGGTACCGCTCGTGCATGCAGAGTCTATGAGCAGTTCCGTAACTGAGCTAATCTAATAACGTTGGTTAGAGCCTTAGAGGTGCATTCTGGCGTATTTTTATTCCGTGAGTCTGAATATCACGCTTGTTTTCCCTGAAGATCTAACCAAACGCACGAAAACACGAAAACCTGCGACCAGTCATGACGTCATACTAGGATCTTTGGGCCGCGGCAAGCGCCTGCCGCTCGTGTGGGCAGCGCGTGCAATTGCAAGCTTGCCAGGTCTATTTTTTCCGCACTGACACCAGTCGTGACGTCTCTTTCTGACCATTTTGGAAATAGCAAGAGTGCGCGTGCATAGCTTTGACAAACGCTGAAAATGCGCGAGAGCAGAGATTCCGAAAACCCCTAATATGACGTCACGCCCCGGGAAGGAGGGACTTCGGCAGTACTTTAAAAATGAATTTATGCAACCTCTGTGCACCAAATAAAAAAAAAAATAACTCAATATTTGTGATTTTGAAGGCCGAATGAAGGCGACTAAAGTGTTTTTTTCTTTAATACAAAATGGTTTTTCCTTTTACATAATAAGGCCATATAAACAAGCATTCAAATACACATATTTAAACTAAAGAAACATCCAAAAGAAATTTAAGGTGGCTGATAACATATGCTTTATTTTTACATGCAATACGTTGCTAGCTGGTGCATTAAAATTAATTAGGACCCAGGGGACTCGGTAGGCGTAAATCAAAGCGCGTAGGAATTTCGGCGTATTCACGGATGGCAGAAAACTAACGAAAATGGTAGACCTGACGACAACAATTTGCAAGAGTTAATGACACGGGAAGCTTATCACCACGCAGAAGGAGACTATGAATATTAATGCTGATGATGACAATGTGCAATAAATATTATGGTGAGAAAAATTTTATTCTTGTGTCTTTGTTTGCGTTTTTGTTGCGCGTAACGGCGCCGTATATATATATTTATTTATATATATATATATACTTATATATATATATTTTTAACGAGTTTTTTTTTTTTTTTTGTCGTTTGCATTGGAGGGCTTCTGCTGGGATTCACTGGACAGACCACGGCGATCCACGGCCCGGCCGAAACGCATCCGCGGGCCTCATCTGGCCCGCGATCGGGGTTCAAAGACCCTAGACTTAAGGTGCAACCCCACCGTGCAGGACGTTTTGGTGCTTTTTTGACGGCTTATAACTTTCGTTCTATGTAACTTACAATTATAAAGTTAATGTCAAATTAAAGAGCTGTTTTTCAACAATCCTTTAATGTCTCAAAATTACGATTACTTTTAGTTGTTAGTTAATAATTTATCTTTTAATAGACCGCAGTCTCTAATGTTGAAAAAAATATTTCTCGAGTTATAACGTCCCATTGTCCACGATAATTTACGTGATAGTTTGGTTGCACGTATTAAATTAAAAAAGTAAGCAACGAGCTGTACAGATAGTGTATATTTTAAAATAAAAAATAAAGTTTAAAATGACATCATTTTAAGGCGCTATAAAAACGAAATCACGTTAACTAATCAAAATAACGAGACATTAAATTATGAAGCATCCTTCAATATTACATTTTCCAGAACTTCCACATTGCCATATTACACGTTAAAATGTTATAAGGCCTCAAACTTTTCCCATTCAGTTACGGCAAATTGTAGTTTCTTAATATAAAGTACAGATGGCGACACGTGTTCAAGAACAGCTTGATGTGCATCTTCCGTCGTGTGCCGCTTGGAACGCCACGTGAAAGAAAAATCGCCAGATGTCACGGTGTCAGATGCCTGGATGCCCGCAGTGAGCGAGCCAGAGATGTCAGAAACAGAAGCGCGAGGCTGCGGGTGCACCACAGCTACTTTTGCGCGCGTTCTACTGTGCGTCGGTACGCATTCCCGACGCGATCCAAATGAAATGGGCGCCATGAAATGCATTCTCCCATTTCCAATTCCGCCACGTATGCAAAATATTTTAAAGTTTTTATCACATGGAAACACTATTTTCGCAATCAAACTATGCTTGTCGGAATATTTTGTTTCAAAAACCACCTCGGTGGCTCTTAAGTGGCAATGATTTTAAAACAAAACACAAAACATTAAATCGTATCAGTGTCTCTGAGCCAACGCGCTGGCCCATAAATCTATATTTGTTGGGTTTAAATATCGGCCGAGGTGCCCGCAATCCGACGGAGGACAATCTGAGATTTCGGTTGCACGTCAAAAGATCTCCAATTAGTCAAAATAAACCCGCAATGTTTTTTTATTGGGGTGCGTTAAGTGATTTTTGTTGGTTTGTCTTGTGAAACCCTTAGATCTGAATATTTGCTTTGCTTTACCTTAGTTCGGAACGCAGCCAACACTACGGGCTGATAAAGCCACTGAAGCAGCGCCAAGAGCGCAAGGTCAAGCTGTTTGTTCTCTTTCTATGCCTATGCGGTCGGGCAAAACTAGAACAACTAAGTAAGTTACGCTTCATAGACATCTTGGTGCTTAAAATAATGGTTGTCAGTTATCTGAAGCTTTTGAAATCACAGGAAACGCCTTTCCGTCCTCCACAAATGTTTAAACAGTTCGTGACAAAGCAAAGCAATATTACGCGAGCTGCCTGACACCGGAACTTTTGAATCATGACGATCTGCAGTTGCGTTTGATTGGTTACTAACCACCAAGATGGCGGCACCCACAATAATTTTTGGGGAAAAGGTGCCGATACTCTAAGCATAGCTCATTTGGTTTGGCTCACAAGCTGAACCAAGTGCGGCGGGGGACCGTTGGCCGAGTGTGGTGTGGCACCGCAGATCAGAGCACGTAGAGAAATGCTCGAGCGCGAGCTCCGTTCAAAGCACGGAGCTCACGCTTCGGAACCCAACGTTGGCGGAACGTGTAGGGATTAAATCCCCTCGATGTGTTTGCGTTGGTCTTTCAAATAACCTCAAAGGTGCCAGTGCACGAGGCCCGTGTCTCAAGTGGCCCTTGGAGGCAAATGGCGGCGCAGCACTAAAATGACTGGCCCTTGAAAGCGAATGGCGGCGGAGCACCGGCTTGTGGCTCGTGTCTTGCGCGTTTCCCCAACAATGGTTGGCGGTACTTGTAAAAAACGCCTTTATCAAGGGGCTTTAACAGGGACCCTGGGTTCAGTCGCCCATCTGCATCCTACCTTCGTGCGATCGTGTACCACATATACTGCGTAATGCACGTTATAGACCCCGAGCTAACAGTTGTACTGCACGTTTTATAACCTTCAACGGGTAACAATGTCGCCCTACGAAACTGCTGCTCTCTAAAAAAACTAACGACTAGTTTTGAATGTGCCGTTACATTACGTTTTTAATGTGTGTTCGCTTGTTCACGTTCTTTGTTTTTTTGTTTTTTTTTGTCTACATCTTTGATTATTCGGCCCTTACTTATGATAAACCAGAATATAGGTGTCAGACTTCTGGAAAAATATTATATATCTAATAAAATGGCACGTGAACGCAACAGACAAAAAAAAAACACATAGGCGCACTTAATAAAAATAATTAAAATAATAGAATTGGTTATAATTGTGTTTTTAAAGGTTTGAGCGTACCAAGAGCTATAAAGACGAACTTGATGCTTTGGATGGTGCGTTTGTTTAAAAATTCAAAAGCGCAAACACCAAGGAAAAGAAGAGGGGACAGGACAGAGCGCTTACTCCAACTGGAAGTTTAATGCATTCCCCGAGGAAGACATAAAAGAAGAATTAGCCATGTGAAGGTAAAAAAGAAGAAAAAATAAGAAAAATTATTATTATAGTTTATAGATGAAAAAAAGAAGAGGACGTTGGAACTGATTGGACGTTCACCTCTTTGCTCTCTGACTTGATCGTCCTGAACCCCGTCCACACACTACTGACTGGCATCTAAGACATCAGACGTGACCGCGAACCGTCCGCAGCTCATCGCGGCACGGGTTACTTCAGGTAACCGACACGGAATAGCCCCTCAACCCGGCATGTCTCTGCCGGCATCAGCGTTGGATCCATCGTGCTCCCAGCAGACTTCCGCTGACAAGGACCACGCTTACCATGTCGTTCAAGACAATCATTCGGGCCCTTCTGGACTGAGAAAACGACACAACGACACCGACAGTGATTCTGCTGATCATTCATTGACACCTGCCAAAGTACCGGCAGCAGCAGTAAACGAGGAGATGGACCAAGATCTAACAGAGGGTGACCTAGAAGGCTTCGTTCTTGTGGAACACCGCCGACAAAGGACAACGGGAGTCCCAGTACTTCTGACGCCCACTAACGAAGCACATCGTCTCCAGCAACAAAACCCATTGGAGCTGAGTGCCGAGGTCAACACGGCAGCGGGTTGCCCCATTCTGCGCCATCACTTTACAGCTAGGGGTGGCCTCCTAGTGGAAGTCGCAGAAGTAAATTCGGTAAACAAGCTCTTGCGAGTCCGCAACCTTGGAGACATGCCAGTACAAGCCACCATACCGAATACGTACCTACAGAACTTCGGACTAATCAAGGGGGTACCCGCGTGGTACACAGATGCTGAACTGGCTAACTTCCTCCAACCGACAGGTGTCGTCGCAGCTCGCCGCCTCTATCGCCGCCGTGGAAAGCCTGGTGACGCCGCAACAGCATCTGATCGTGTCGTGCTCACGTTTCGACCGAACACAGAATGCCCGTTGAAAGTAAACCTCGGGTTTACTCAGCACGAGGTCACTGAGTACATTGAGGCACCACCCAGATGCTTCAATTGCCAGGCACTTGGCCACATAGCCAAATACTGCAAAAGAAGCACAAAGTGCAAGAAATGTGGAGAACCCCATCTAACCAAAGACTGCAAGGGCGACTCACCTGTAAAATGTGCTAACTGCGACGGAGAACACCCAGCGGACTATGTAAACTGCAAGGTACGTCTAGCAGCTCTTAACAAGGCGAAGACATTCGTACGAGGACCACGGCAGAACCCTCCGAGTAAAGAAGCTCCTCCCCCTCTGGAATCTTATCCACCTCTGCCTCCTCAAGATTCACCAGACTTGACATCCTCTCAACAACAGCTACAGAAGAACAACAAGAAAAACAAGACAAAGCGGGCTTCTTCGAATGAGCAAGCGGCGACAAAGAACGTGCCGGGTAGTGAGCCACCGCCTCCTCGACAGACGACAAGCACTCCTGTGCTGCCTCCACCGGCTGGCAAGCGCACATACATCGACGCAGCCACTCGTGCTACTCCAGTTCATAAGCCGTCGTTTACTGCTTTCGGCTCGATGACAGTCAGCGACATAATAAGTATTGTATTTTCTATCATTCGAAACTCGATTTCCCAACTGCCATCCGGCACCTTTAAGAACATAATTGAAGGACTTTTGGTCCTTGAACCTGCGATCACAGCATTGTTGAGTAGCTCGTGCCAATCTACTGGCTAATGCCCTCTCCTTTGAAGATAATGTGAAACGTGCGACAGTATTCCAGTGCAATGCAAGAGGGTTAAGTTCACGTCTTTCTGACTTCAGACAGTTCATTTTCAAATATAAGTTCCCGATTTTGGCGGTTAGTGAGTCACGTGTACCAACAGATTTTCGTCTCTCTGGATACCAGGTTTTTCAATCGAATCGAGAGCCTGGTGCTAGTCGCGTATTTGTCGCAGTTCGAAAAGGCTTAACATACATTACACATAACATTTAATCACACCCAAGCAATGAATATGTCAGCGTAACCGTTAGTAAGGGGAGGCTTTCATTCACTGTGATCGCTGCATATATTGCTCCATCATGTCCCTTCGATGTCGACAGATTGAATACCATCATAAGGCAGTGTCCTCACCCTATATTAGTGACCGGTGACTTTAATGCGCATAATCCAGCTTGGGGTAGCGCAAGAACAACACGCCGTGGAAGGGAACTTCTAGATTTATTGGACGAACACGATCTCTGCGTCCTAAATGACGGGACACCTACCTATGTTCGTGGCACCCGATGCAGCAGCTGTCTCGACGTCTCATTTTTGTCATCTGAACTAGTATCTCGAGCGTCTTGGTTCACAGATGTCGAGACCCATGGTAGTGACCATACACCAACGTACCGTAAAAACCCGCATATAATACGAGGTTTTTTTTCAAATTTTGCCATGTAAAATTTTCGGTTCGTATTATACGTGGGTCCCAACAATTTTCAGCTTCTATGAGGCGCGATCTGACGCAGTTTGACGTGGTTTCGGTTTCGTAGCAATATGGCGTTCAAAACAGCTATCATCATCATCATTAAAATCACAATGTCCGAGAAGCCACCATGTATCCACGGTCAGGCTAGGCAATGGCGTCGGCGCGAATCGCCGAAAACGATGCTCAGCCGCCTTCAAAAAGAAAAGTGATTTTGGTTGCGGAAGACATCGGCAACAGTGCTGCCGGGCGACAATTCGCCGAAAATGAAGGCGGCATCCGCGGATGGAGACGACGAAAGCAAGCTCTGTTCCCGTGCAACGGAACGAGAAGAAGCTTTGGAGGCCCAAAAAATGGCGTGCTCGCCGACGTCGAGGCAAGTCTCGGCGACTTTGTAAAAGAGGAACGTGAACGGCACGTCGCCGTAGACATCAAGCTGATGCAAGAGAGGGCCAGAAAACTTTGATGAGCCGACATTGGGTACAATGGGTTGTTCGCATTATACGCCGCGCCGGGCTTTCACTGCGTCGGTGCACGCCCGTCGCTCGCTCTTTCAAGAAGTACGGAATTTCAAATGCGCTCGACGGCACTAAAGACGACTGCCTGAGGGAGGAGGCATCGGACAAGGAGTCTGATGGAAGTGATGACAGTGATTAAGGTTCAATTACGACGCAAATATACGTTTTTCTTAAGACTTCCTGGGTTGCATTTTAGGCGGAATATTTTCGCGGTCCTTAAATTGTTTCATATTATACGCGGATAAAACTTTTTTTTTTTCTTCGCGGTCCTCAAATCATGCCTCGTATTATACGCGGGTTCGTATTATATGCGGGTTTTTACGGTATATCACATTACATGGCCTACAACCCAAAGTTCACCGAAACCTGATTTCGTACATTGAATGGACGTCCTTTAAGGATAACGTTGAATTAAAGCTGCGAGACACGAATACATACAATGAGTTCATTTCCACCATTCAGCACTCAGTAACTGAGTGCAAGCGATCCGTCCACCTCCCTTCCTCGCGCACCGAGGTGGATGGGGAATATGAGCGTCTACGTGCCATCCGGCGGCGTGCAGAACGACGAGCACGGCGCACTAAACTACCTGACGATGTTCGGATTGATAGGCGAACTCAAAAACATATCCGCCGTTACTTAGACAAGCTCGCTAGAAAGAAGTGGAGAGGGCTATGTGCTTCTTTTGATCCACGTGCTCCCATGACACAAATATGGCATATTGCGCGGGGCTTGCGGTCCACACCGCAGCAAAGATCGCCATTCAATGCCCTCTCAATATTCTTGCGAAGGTCACTCTTGGATATTGCAGAGGATTATTGCGCTTCATTAGTGGATCTGCCAGCTGTGGCCAGCGTCAGTCCACCAATCGTGGACACTGAAAATTCCCCTGACCGATTCTCCACCGAGATTGATGTTATATTTACTTCCCAAGAACTTGATCAAGCTCTGGCGTCACTTAATTACTCTTCTTCACCTGGATCAGATGGAATTACCAATGGCACGCTGGCACACCTTGGACATGAAGGCACCCAGCGTCTCTTAGACATAATCAATGATTCGTGGGTCACTGGTAACGTTCTGCAAGAGTGGAAAATAGCTAGAATTGTGCCTGTACTCAAAATTGGCAAATCTCCATTGGATATGAAATCTTATAGGCCCATTGCACTGACAAGTTGCATCGGAAAATGCATGGAACGCGTGATTCTCTCACGTCTAGAATGGTTTTTAGAGTCAAAGTCAATGTATCCCGAAACAATGACCGGCTTCAGACAGGGTCAAAGTTCCATCGATAACGTTATAGATCTAGTTACTCACGTTGAAGATCAAAAACTTCGTGGAAAAATAACAACAGCCGTGTTTCTGGATGTACGAGGTGCTTTCGACAATGTAAGTCATACCTCTGTTTTGCAAGGCCTTCGAACGATCGGTATTGGTGGTCGCCTTTATCACTGGATAGCTGATTACCTACGTAACAGAGCGATCCTCATGCGCACGAAAGAAGGAGATACAGCACAACACGTTGTAAAGAAAGGAGTACCTCAAGGGGGGGTTTTGAGTCCTGTGCTCTTCAACATAGCTCTTATTGGTCTTTCTAAGATGGGCTGGAAATCCACTCGCATCACAACTTACGCCGACGATATATGTATTTGGACATCTGCATACAGACTCGACTGCTTGGTACAATTGCTAACGTATCTCAGTTTCTGGCAATGCGCGGGCTTGAAATATCCCCTGAAAAGTCTGCCGCTATTGCCTTCACACGAATGAAAATGGATCGATACCCGTTAAAAGTGAATGGTGCTAAAATACCCTATGTTTCATATCACAAATTTCTTGGAATTTTTATCGATCGCGGCCTAACATGGAATCCCCAGTTGTCTTATCTGAAAGTGAAGTTGTCTTCATTTCCTAACCTTGGCCGGTTCATAAGCGGAACAACCTGGGGAACTTCGACGGGTGCCCTTCTTCGCCTCTATAATAGCTTATTTGTGGGAATTCTTCGTTACTGCCTTCCTGTAATGCATGGCCTCTCTCCTACTAACATGAAGAAGCTACACTCACTACAAGCACAGGCACTCAGAGTTTGTCTAGGTGTTCCTAAATGTACATCCACCATAGACACAATAGCAGAGTCCCACTGCTTTTCCATAACAGCTCTTCGTACGCAGGAAACTCTTCGAAATCATATGCGCCATCTTACGAGGCACCAAGCCCATCACTTAGCGGACATCCCGGAAAGGTGCTTCTACAGCCGCATTGCACAAGAGATCCTCGATCACACGCACATTCTTCCAACATCGTTTCAGCGATACAATTTAATCTCTACTCCTCCGTGGTCATTACCTCGAATTAAGATCTACAGCACTATTCCGGGTATTACGAAGAAATCAATGCTCCCCGCTGTCGCTCTTCGACAGCTCTCTTTATCTTACATTCATTTTGAACACTTATCTTCTTGTCACATTTACACTGACGCGTCCACAACGCTCAATCAGTCCTCTATTAGTATGGTAGTTCCAGCACATTCCTTAAAAAAGGGTTATAAGCTCTCCCATAGGATGTCGTCAACAGCCGCCGAGATGGTAGCTATTCGTGAAGCGATGAGATATATTCTAACAATTCCTCCTCGACCTTGGACAATAATAACAGACTCTAAATCATCCCTTCAGTCACTCCAGCACCCATGTAAGAAAAGCCCATACGGACAGATATTATTGGAAATCCTCAAACTACATTGGGACGCAGTTTGTCAAGGTAATGAAATATGTCTTCAGTGGATACCAAGTCACTGCGGCATTCAAGGCAACGAATTGGCTGACGCTGTGGCAGCAGATGCCCAAAGCTCTATACACGAAGTTCAAGCCCCATTTACTAGAACGGACATAAATAGTACCATAAGAGTCCTGGGGAAGACTATAACTGCACGCCTCTGGGCTAACGCAACCGATCAAGATACACACTTAAGAGCTATTGATCCTCACCTAACGTTTCGCGTACCTCGCGGTCTCACCCGTCGGCGCCAAGCTGTACTACACCGAATACGTTTAAAAGTAGCTTACACCAATCAATACTTATACCGCATAAGTAGAATTGCCTCTCCACACTGCGATAACTGCAGAATCATAGAAGACTTAGGACACGTCATGCTGGAATGTCCTCAGTATGAAGAACAACGCACTCAACTGCAGAAAGAAATGCAACTACGTTCTGGAGAAGACCTCACCGTCTGCAAGATACTGGGTCCGTGGGAAAACGAAGCCTCTGCCACAACAGCAACAAATGCCCTCTTGCGATACCTATCGGCGACCGGTCTCAACAAGAAACTCTAACGCTGTGACAAGATATACACTGATTTTAATTTTCTTCGTTTTATTTTTATTTATTTTCGTGCGTTTTTAACTCTTCTTATATCTTTGTACCCACATCCCTTCCCCCTAACCAGAGTAGCAAGTCAGGAGATACTTCCCGGCTAATTTCTCTGGCTTCCTTTTTTCACATCAATAAAAAAAAAAAAAAATAAAGTTTATAGATGCATTAAAATTTTTTTTTTAAACTAAATCTGACCCCTTGACACAAGCGAAAAAAGAATGTAATAAAAATTCAGCAGTATAAACAAAATCAGCAGGTCAAAGATAAGGTTAGAAAACATTAGAGTGACCCGCGTTAAGAAAAAAGGTCGAGGTATCTCATCTCTTTCTCGGACAGCGCTATTGACGGTGCGCTTATGCAAGCTTCCCCGAGAGACAATATTGCTTTCGCTTCATAGAGTTCTCGGGATCTTTTTTTGTGGTAATGCTTGAGGATCTTAGTCTGTTGGAATATGGGTGTGCAGTGGCAGTCGCGGACATGTATGGCGAGATGTCCCGATGGTGATGATTTCAGAGAAAGGTGATGCTCTCGAAGTCTCGCGTTCACACAGCGCCCAGATTGTCCGACGTAGACTTTTCCACATGTGAATGGAATTTCGTATACTACGTTGATGTTGCAGTTGACGTACTTGTGCGTATGCTTGATGGTGCACTTGTTGTTATTTTCATTTTGCGTATTAATCTTAGGACACAATTTTTTTAGTTTGTTTGGAGCTGAAAGTACCACTGGTACTTCATACTTTGAGCCTATCCGTTTCAAGTTGTGGGATATGTTGTGGAAGTAGGGTATCACTGCCGGCCGCGTTTTCTTCTCGCAATTTCGTTGTCCTCTTCCCTTGGGAGTTGTAAGACGTTCTGCTACATCAAACAATAATGAATTGGTGTATCCAGAATCCAGCAGCCTCTGCACTTGTGCTTCGAAACTACGCTTAGCCGTGTGTTCACAGGACTTGTGGAGAGCCGCTTTGAAGCAACTTTGCACTATTCCTCTTTTGATGATCTTAGAGTGGGCAGAATCAAAAGGTAGGAGTCTTTTTTTGGACCGTGGTGCATAAGTCCAACAAGTGTGTGATTCTTCAAAGGACAGTTGTAAATCTAAAAATTGAAGCTTGCTATTAGTAGGTAACTCGTGTGTGAATTTGAGTCCTTGAGCTTGTGTCATGAAAGTGTTGCTTATGATGTTGAACGTAGCACAATCATATTGGTCAGGTCCGATGGAAAGTAAAACGAGATAGTCATCGACGTATCTAAAGATACGTGTTACAAGGTTTGTGGGAAGGCTCTGGGCTATTGCCCTGTCACAGGTGGAAAGAAAAATGTCGCATAAGACAGGTGCTACACAGGAGCCAATGCAAATCCCTTTCTTTGCCTGGCCAGAATCTTTGCCTGGCCAGTCATTGCATTTATCACTGAATTCGTTAATTATTATAACGAATTAATGATAATTAATTATTATCATTTATTGCTGTGAGTTAATTTTTAACCTCGGCTTTTTTTTTTTTTTTTTATTATGACTCCCGCACCAGCCTTACTTTGGGTTTACCAAACTCAACATCTAAACCTGAATGTCATTTTTTTGTGTTTTCCAGTCTCGTGGTTTTGATCAAAATGAACATCCAGCTAACTAAATGAGGCACCTAACCACCCAAAAATAGTATTTTTTTTTAGGTGGTTAATTCCTTAGGCTAGAATTTTGGACACCCAAGTCTATTCGGTCGCTCGTTTTCCTGGAAATCCACAAAGAGCCGAACACACGCACGACAAAAGCACCGGCCCGTCATATTGCCGCCCGCCGAGCCGAGAAAGCAACGCTCAGTCACGGATTTCTAGAAGATTTGCGTTAATTCTTTCACCAGGCGTAACTTTCGCCCTGTTTTCTTTATCTCGAAAGTGCCAGTTCATCCTCGACCCGAGCGCGCGACGCTCGAACCTTCTTTCCCGAACTTTGGAGATGGTGACGCACTGTAGACAAGCAGCAGCCGGCGACCTCGTCGAGTCACTCTCGCTCTCGCCCTCTGTCACGCTGCCGAATTGCCGCCTGCTTTTCTGCTGCCTCGACGCTCTTTCCTTTCTTTTTTTTTTTTTTTTTTTTGTTTGGCACAAGTTCGCCGATTAAGCCTTTATTTTTCAGTTCACTATTCGTCCTCTTGTCACCTTCATTCGTGTCAACATAAATCTGATCATATTGAAATATGCGTAATTGGCCTCTGAAATCTCCGGTAACGGCGCACAGGCAATATTATATATTTCAACGCGTCAATGGTTTGGTTGTGCATGTGTCTCGCCATTTGGCTCAGGACGATTTTCGCGTTTTGTTCTGCCTACATTTGCTGGAGACGTGAGCTCGGAGCGTAGCAACTGGCCCCCTTGCACGAGAACTGGCGCAGCTGTGCGCGTTCCAAAGAAAGCTCGTGCAGAGAAAAACAAGCAAAGGACCAGGGATGTCAAATTCAGGATATAGAAAAATACCACACTGTATCGAAGCGCCACCACACACAATTTCTCGGATTGATGAACAGGCTTGGAAGGCGATCCCACCGCCATCTGTTGGTTCAGAATCACACTAACCAAGGGTGGGGTTGCACCTTAAATCAAAGAATCACAGCAGAAAATATTTTATATAAGACTGAACAGGAGCAAAAGAAGTGCTGTTTTAAGGAAGTGGAAACGAATTGTGCTTGATTGCTGCCTTCCCAATTCGTTCGTCAGCTACGTCGTATTGCAACAAACACGGAACGCAAAAGAAATTAAAAAAAAAAAAACACGAAAAGTAATGTTTGATTGCAATCAAGCCAGAATGCAACAGCAAAATCAAATAAAGCTTTTTAATTAACAAAAAATAATCAAGTTGTTTTTGTTTTAGTATGGCGGGGATTAAATAAACGAATGTTGTTTATTAAACTGTATGCACTTTAAATTTACAGCAACTCCTTCTTTTCAACTTTTTTCATTCAACAGTTCAGATTAATTGATTCGTCGGATCACTGATAACACTGCGCACTCTCTTCCGGCTACAGTGATTTAAATCAATTTATTCTTATCTATATCATATAAATCTGATCAATAAAGCTCTAAAATGTTCTTTACTTAACATATAAACTCGTGTTGCTTTTCTATTGTGCTAAAAAGCATCGACCGCTATATTTGGGCGGAAAATACCTAAACGTTCGGCAATACGTAGGTTTTTCGTTTGTTTTATGTGGTAAACAAAAAAAACTTATAATGAAATTTTAAGGGGACCTCCTGTATACATTTCAGAGAAATGGGCGGTTCGACGCCTATCTCGAGATTCAGAAACAGGGGAACGACGACGACGGCGTCTTGGTTCTTCCCTCGTGCATGGTGCTTGTCCCTGCCCACGCGCTAAACCGTTGCCAGAAGGTCAGCTTCTTGACGTTCGGGTAGAATCTGGGCGCGGGGTCAAAATCTCCAGGAGGAAGCCGACGGTTGGCCTTCAACTACAGCTTCAAGAAAAGGAATAGAAGAGGCTAAAGCAACTGGATCCGCACGGCCGCGAGGGCATACGATAGGCAAACCAAGCTCAAGCAGCAGAGCTGCCTTCGAACGCCAGGTTGAACACCGTCCTCGGGGTAAGCCCTGCCAGAGTGACATCGCGATGACTTTATGATACAGAACAGCAGTTCCGTAAGCTATAAGAAAAGAAAAGAAAAAAAAAACACGAGATATGGTCAAATACGACGTTGGCGATTATGCAGCGTAAGGTCGGTCTGCCTTCGAGGTGCGGCGGCACAGTTTCACGCTGTATGGATGAGAAATGTAGCCGTTGCAGTACCACTGCTAGCCTAGCTGCTGGGCCTAGAGGCACTAAATAAGTTACGTTTGAGAGTATCGACACTCCAGTCGTCTTGGTACTTAAAATCATGGGGGCCAGTTATCTGAAGACAGTAAGGAGTTTTCGTAGATCGCATTCGCCGACTCTCTCCACCACCCGCTACGATACCTGGAACTCTACAGTCAAGGCCATCGGCGCGCAGGTGGAGTAGCGGCTTCTTTGTTGCGGAGGGCTTTGCGGAGGGGGAAGCGCGGTCTACGAATACTCCCTAGTGCTGGCAAGCACAGGGAGTTTGCAAGAAACGAGAACCCTGTTTTTCGGCGCGGGTAAATAAACTTTGCATCGCAGAAAGCTGAAACTCCGTTAGAATGTGACGCGGGCAATTGGGATAGAAGGCGAAAGTTTGAAAACGTGACGGTACCTTGATCACAAGATAATTGAGAGAAACAAAATTTCTCTATGAGCCGACGTCCACCTAATATTGCCGCGCGCGCAGCTGGCCAAGTAGGCAGCGCGCGCGTGGCCTAACGGTTATCGCGCTTGCCTCCCACGCAGAAGGCCAGGGTTCGATTCCTGGCCATTTTTGTTGACAGTGTAATTTGATGTTCTGGTGAATTCGAGAACCGTCTTGGCTGATTCGAGGTTAGAATGTTCTACGCGCCGAACCTTCTACGCCGAACGACACAGAAACCCACGAGGGTACAGAGGGGGATTCCGCAAGGCGAGCGGAGTCAGTTTCGCTCCAGCGTTCGACTCTGCTGCTACGCCGACTTCGACGCCCGCGACGCTCTGTTATTATCTTTTGTACCCTTTTATTTTAGAGCGCAGCTCTTAGGGGCCCGTTCCCGGCTTGAGCGGCGTCGCCGTCGGCGTCGGCGTCGCCGTCGGCGTCGCCGTCGGCGTCGGCGTAACCGTAACCCTCGTAACCCTCGTGAGGGTTACGAGGGTTACGAGGGTTAATCTCATGAGGGTTACCCTCACGAGGATCACGAGGGCCACGAGGGTTACTTACCCTCGTAACCCTCACGAGGGTTACGAGGGTTAGTTACCCTCAAAAGGGTTACCTTCACGAGGGTTACCCTCACGAGGGTTACTTACCCTTGTAACCCTCACGAGGGTTAGTAACCCTCGTGAGGGTAACCCTCGTGAAGGTAACCCTTTTGAGGGTTACGAGGGTTAGTAACCCTCGTGAGGGTAACCTTCACGAGGGTTACCCTCACGAGGGTCACGAGGGTTATGAGAGTTACCCTCACGAGGGTTACTCACCCTCGTAACCCTCACGAGGGTTACGAGGGTTAGTTACCCTAACGAGGGTCACGAGGGTTATGAGAGTTACCCTTACGAGGGTCACGAGAGTTACCCTCACGAGGGTCACGAGAGTTGCCCTCACAAGGGTTACTAGGGTTACCCTCACGAGGGTCACGATGGTTACCCAGGTCGTGACCCCCCCTGGGGTCACGTGACCTGGGGATACCCCCCGAGGTCACGTGACCCCCCGTTGACGTCATAGGCACTGATGACGTCGTCAGTGACGTCACTGATGACGTCACCGGCATCCGCATCGTCATCGTCATCATCACTGATGACGTCATTAGTGACGTCACTGATGACGTCACCGGCATCCGCATCGTCATCATCATCACTGATGGCGTCATCAGTGACGCTACTGATGACGTCATCGGTATCGTCACGTGGCCCCAGGTCACGTGACCCCCCCGACGTCACGTGACGCCCCAAGGTCACGTGACTCCCACAAGGTCACGTGACCCCCAAGGTCACGTGACCCCCCCGCCCCCCGAGGTCACTTGACCCACCCCCCAGTACCCTTCCCTCCTCCTCCTCAAGAGCTGCGCTCTAATTCGGCGTTACAGGGAGTTGTAAACGGCTTTCATTTTTTGGCACAAGTTCGCCACATTAAACGTTTGTTTATTACTGTTTATTTCTTGTTTATTGGTCACCACCCGTGACAATATCGTTAAAACAAGAAATGACACTGTGGGTGCATGTAGAATATATATTTCAGTAACAAGAACTTTTTAGCAAGAAAGAGGATAAGTTGTTTTCACTGAAATAGATACTACAGGCGCCCACAGTGTCATTTCTTGTTTTGACGACATTTCTCGATTATCTTTTGATCCAGGTGACGTCATGTTCTCAATCTTTCGCGTTCTATCCCAACCGCTAACGTCACATTCTAACGAAGTTTAAGCTTTCTGCAATGCTTAGTTTATTTGCCCGAGCCGAAAAACACGGTTCTCCTTTCTGGGGAGCACCCTGTACTTTAAGTACGTTGTACTTGAAGTACTATTTCAAGTAGGTTTAGAAAACTCGTACCTCACTTGAAGAACATTCTTTGAGCATGCACTTGTGCTTGACTTAAAGTATTTCGTTTTCTAGTACTTTCCAAGGAAAGTACAACACCTGGCTTCAATGTACCTTCCCCGAATTTGGTCTCGTTTAAGTTGTATCCCAAAATGATGCTTTGTCAACTCTGAAGAAATACTGAAGGGGATATTCTACTCTCACCAGGAAACGCGAGCAGACGACGCGTTGCTCCGTTTGTTCTGCAACGGCTTTCCCGTAGCTTTGCGAACTTTCGCTATTTCTCGCTCAGTGAGCGTAAGCGAGGAGGTTAAAAATATCAGGGGAGGACAAATAATCAAAATGTAACACCTAATACTGTGGTGCGGATAAACGAAGAAACTTTTAAGCCGGAGAGAAAGACGTTCCGCACTACAGTCTCAGCTACCACATGACGATTAATTTTTCACCAGCTCACCTGCACACTCATTGTTTTGTCTGTAAGGGGAGGACACTCCTCTACGAGAGCATCGCTTGCGGAAGCTAGGGCTGACGTCGTGCTCTCTCCTAGAAAGTTTAACCCCGGCCACTTGGGTGAATTCAGAAGTCGGACTCTGAATTTGGCGTCATTTCTGAAAAAAAACTACTCTGTGGCCCCTTGACTTTATCTAATATTCGCCTCCATACCAAAAAAAAAAAAAAGGATGCTCCCCGACTACCCCTGGGGCAATGCATACCAGTTAAAAAATCACTGTATAGGGGAATGAAAGGGCATCCTGATAGATTGTGTTAAAATGTACTTGTAATTTGCTTTGAAAGTACATTTTATTTGCAGTACTTTACTTCAAGTACATTACACCCGGTGTACTTACTAATTTACATTGTACTTTACTTCAAGTACGTTTTAGATGTGCTTTACCCAACACTATCTCAAGCTTTATCGAAGATCGCAGGAAACGCTTCTTCGTTCTCCACTGTCCACGCACGCGCTCAAATACAACATTGCGATATCTTGGCGTAAGGGTGTTAGTAATCCAAGAGTATACAGCTCGGACGAGCCCCGTCCAAAACCGTCTCCCATGTCGTCGCAGGTGTATACGTCGAGCAAGCCGGCGCGACCATTGCTGACGTCCAAACAAACTGAACGATGCAGAGAATAATCGTCGGCAGCGGGGCACCTCGCTGGACCCTCTACCTTCGGGTGGTCCTCCTCGCCACACCGATCACCCTCGGAATCTGCTGGGGAATCCCCTACGGCATACGGTGAGGGACATACATCCATGGGAGGGCCAACACAATCACAGTCGACGCCCAATCAAGCAGGGCCAAAACTGAATCGTCATGCTGCTCGTCAGCTCTTGTGCGTTTGCCTCACCGGCTAAAGCAATCACGGGCACGGAAAGAAAAACGCAGGATCCCACCGCAGTCACCGTGCGTGATTGATTGATTGAACCCTGGGGAGACCAAATGCACAAAGACAACGAGCGAAATGACGGAGCACTTTTTGACGCGGCCCTTCGGACCCTAGCGTTGACTGCGATCGGACTTATAAGTCCGATCTCACTATATATAGTGAGAAACGGAGTGGACAAAACGGTCCAATTAATCACTGCGTATTTCATTCATCAATCTCGATCAGACTGGGAGCATAAAATAAGAACTCTGAACTGTTTGATTTTTTTTTTTTTTTTCCGGTGGGGGTATATCATTTTAACGGTCGCCTCCTGTGCGCGCTGCCATAGTGGACTGTAGAATGCTTTCCGAGCATGCGCACTGTAGCTTTTCTGGACGCATGCGGATGCGTCCGCAGCCAACTGACTCGGGATTTTTCACCTTCCTGTATAACCAAAGTGCTTGGAGGGTTGAAAAAGCATATCCCTCAAACTAAAAACGAAATAAAACTTCCTAGATTAAGATAGCTTTTTATCCATAAAATGAATTCTGGGCTGCAATAAGTGATTTTAGATTGGGATTTCACTAAACGCTTGGTAGTTTATGGTGTGTTAAAAGAAAACTAGCACACGAGGGTAGAGAGTCAACAGTCTGCTTTTCGGTTACAAAATTCGAAAAATATGGCGGACAGTCCTTTCGTTCGGAAGCTCTTCCAAGTTTTCGCTGAGATACATCCGCGGTACTCGAGCACGTTGCCCGACCTTAGCTCACGTATTGGACGCAAGCACTGCGTCACTCGGACGTATGCGCTCGTGAACACTCATTCACATTGACGAAAATTTGGATTCGCCTTCGTGTCCATTGAGTGACATGACAAAACTTATCACACACACACACACACAAAAAAAAAACAACAACAACAACAAAAACACGTGGAAACTTGAAGTTACCGCGTTCCGAAAGCAACACCGTCAAAGTGGACAATTTTACGAATTACCAGTGCTTAATGTCGGGGGGTATCGAGGAGTCATAAACCCTCCCCCCCCCCCCCGCCCCCCGTCCCCCACGCCGATTTTGAAGGACGGTTTGAGACCCCCCCCCCCCCCCCCCCCCCCGCCATAGTTCTGGCGTTAGTGAAAGCACAATTATAAGTACTCCCTCCATCTTGTAATTAGAAATGTATGGAATTTCCCCCTTTTTTTTTATTGGGTAGCCATCTCCGGAAAGAAAAAAAAACAAGAAAAACTACGTTTTGAGTATCCATGTGGATTTCGTGTCGAATAAAATGGCGGATGTTTCAGGGACACTGTTAATTTGTGAAGAGAAAAATAATCGTAATCCACGTTGTTGGTCGATTTTGTTTACTGAGAAACATGCCGGATTACGCATGCGTTTTGATCAAGTCAGTCTTGCGTGTATCTGATATGAACCCCCCCCCCCCCCCCCCGCGACCCCTTGACCACAATTCGTAGAGACCCTCCACCCCACTCCCCCCCCCCCCCCCCCCCCCCCCTTCCCCGGCCTCCCCGCAATTTACGTCGATGAAAGCAAAATTAATCAGACTTGCCAGTCGTGGAAAGCCGACCACGTCGTCAGAAGGCTGGGAGGGCTGTCGTTGCAGCTCAACATTGATCGACGATTGCATCAGACGCAAGGAACACGGACGGCTGCAGGAACTTCCGTTCCGGTTAAATACAACGTCAAGACCACGTAATTTCTCATTCGCTTTTGACTTGGGGAGGAAAGTTAAGGAGGAAGATGTTAAAAAATTATTTCACGGTCCCTTTAATAATGAAACAAGAGTGCACAGCTCTGACATAGGCTTTCTTGCACCAACACTGCCGCAGTGCAATGGCATTTTCTAAAGTCACGCGCTCGACCCCACGCGTTCTACAACATTGCACATAACCCTTCAGACGGTGTACATAATATGGCTATGTTCAGTAAGCTATATGCTATAAGCTATGTTCAATAAGCCAATGCTTGGTAATAAAACATGAAATTTGATTTAACTTCATCAACGCTCGAGAAGTGCGGGTTCAGTGGCGTAGAAAAAAGGCTACATAGTTATTAGCCGACCCTATATTATACACATGCATTTTGCCACCCCAAGGTCCTAAACATTCCAAACTAAACCCGCCCCCCCCCCCCCCCCCCCCCCCCCGGCCCCGCAAAAAGAAGAAAAGAAAAAAGCCGTTTTATTCGGCCGGTTGTACCGATTGGTTCCAAAAAAACAATAAACCAATCTCACCAAGCATTCGGCGCGCGCGTGAAGCAGCCATAACCTTTAGTTCACAGGAGGCTGGTGGCACTCCCTGAGACACCTCGGGCCGTCTCGTGCTCTACGCGCACAGAGCTCCAGCGAAGTTGTCCCAAGTGCAGAAAGACAGAAATTGCTTCGATGCATCGTGACATGGGAAAGAAGGTGTGAAGGTGGGAGAGGAGGTTATACTATGCTCCGCCTCCTCGGGCCGGGTCGCGGAAGTAAACGTCTCGGCGTCGGCAATGGCGGACGTCCTGTAGCAGCTGTGGCTGTAGCCGTAAGTCCTTCGCGTGGTTGCTGGTTAAGAAAAAAAAAGAACGTTCCGCTTCTGTCCTGTGTGATTTCGAGGTCGGCTCCGATCAGGAGCTGTCCAAGGGGCAGTGTTACCACGGGAAATGAAAACGTGCTGAGTCTTTGGATGTGGTTGGCACATTCACGACGGTGTGTCGCATTTTAAATTTCTGGGAGGATTGGCAGATTGAGAGCTCTTTTTTAATTCGGTGGATGGTGGTGCATGTCCGTTCTTAGTTGGTGGAGCGATTTGTCTGGTTAATTCCGATAACGAACGAGACTCTAGCCTATTAAATAGGAGCGTGGTTCTCTGCACCTGGCACCCTTCTCAGAGGGACAAGCGGCTCCTACCCGCTCGAAACAGAGTAATAACAGGTCTGTGATGCCCTTAGATGTCCGGGGCCGCACGCGCGCTACACTGAAGGAAGCGGCGTGTTTTTATCCCTGTCTGTTAAGACAGTAAGCTTAGAAAAAAGTGGCTTGAGTAAATACAGGGCTAATTGAAGTCCATCGGATTACTCCCCAGCAAGTGTTCGTCTGTTTAAATAACGGCATAGAAAAATAACTTTCCATAAAATTTCGCCAAAAAAAACAAAACAATAATTAGTTCTTGGTTCAACGAGTCTACGATATAACTTCCGCGATACGCTCGACGCCGCACACGAAAGGAGGGAACTTTCGGACGCTAACCACCCTCGTTCTCGGCTGTTAGCAAAGAAACCGCGGCGTGTCGGCCACCTCGCCCGTGAGTCCTTTGGCTTCGCTCCTTAATACGTGTCTGCTAGAATTGTTAGACAAAAACACATCATACCGCTCGAGTTATTTTGTCTCTCCTCTCTGAAAGGCGAAGTGGAGCTCGCTCGTAAAGGTAAGACAGCTGTTGAATAGCAGGCGACGTTGCGAAGGAGCAGACGACCAGGGTGTAAGATAGACAGGTGGGGAAACGAGAGCCAAATGAGCGACCGGATTGTGTCCCCCTCAGGTTTCTCCTTTTCTGTGGCGCCATCTATGTGGAGCACCGCGAACTCTCACTCTGGGTGGGCGAACGGTGGCGGCCGGCTAAACTGACGGAGAAGGTTTTTCGTAGATTTTCAATAGAGGACTGTCGTGCTCTCGGTTTATTTTGCGCAATCTTCAATAAAGTTCCATGCAAATTCGATTCCAATTTTTTTCTTCTCGCCGCAGCGCCATCTGTCGCAAATCGGGGGTACCCACAAGCAGACGAGTACACAATCCGGTCACGGCGCTGCGGCAGGTTTCTATGGGCCGTTTCCCCACCTGTCTATCTTACGCCCTGCAGACGACGCTCAGATAGGGGGTTTCGGGCGACGCCCTATCTTTCCGCTCGAGCCAATCAGAGCTCGGCGTTCTGACGTCACCGCAACCCCTGCGAAAGAAGCAGACGAACTTGCCATCCGCATTACTCTTAAAACTGGATTGAAAACGATTGTTACCTCCGCAATAGGTACCTGGTAGGCTGCCAGCAGCCCTGGTGCGACGACTGGGCTCAGGATCTGGCCCTGTCCATCAACCCGCAGCAGAAGCCCTGCGACGACTTCTACGAGTTCGTCTGCGGCAACTGGAACCAATCAAATGTGCGTATTTATTTGAACGACCGGAGATAAGGCCACTGAGCATCACGGAGCTTGACTTTTGGCGCGAAAAAAGCCAAGCGTCTATGTACAAAGAAAATGTTTTCCGAGTTTTCCTCCTCCACTCCCCTCCTCTTCTTCCCACCCCTCCTTCTCAGCCTTTTCTCCTTTTCTCCCTTCTCATGTGTACCCTCCAATTATCCTCTTTTCCTCCTCCTGCGTGCCCTTCCATTCTCCTCTTCTCTTCCTCCTGCGTACCCTCCCATTCTCCTCCTCCGTACCCTCCCTTCCTCCCACAGTTTCCCCGCTAAATTTAGCTGAAAATTGACGCCACGTAACCTCAACACCAATTCAGTTTCCCCGCTAAATTTAGAGGGGGAAAATGACGTCACGTGACTTCGTGTCACGTCATTCATGAACAAATACAGTTTCTCCGCTAGATTTAGAGGGAAAACTGACGTCACGTGACCTCAAGACCAATTCAGTTTCTCGCTAAATCTAGCGGTGAAACTGAATTTGTGTTGAGGTCATGTGACGTCAGTTTTACCGCCAAATTTTTAGGGGGAAACTGCATGCGCAGTGTTGCATTATGGGACGTCACAGAACCTACACACTAATTTAGTTTCTTCGCTATATTTAGCGGGAAATTGGGTTGGTGTATAGGTCTGTGACGTCCCATAATGCAACGCGCGCAGTTACGCCGACGCCGTTGTACGCTGAAACAGGCGCCTAATTGAGCTGCGCTCTAAAAATAGTCCTGCCTCATGCCCAATGCGCGTTGGGCACAACGCGGTGTGTGTGTGTGTGTGTGTGTGTGCGCGCGCGCGCGTGTGTGTGTGGGGGGTGCGTGTGTGCGTGTGTGGCTGCTTCTGCAGTTGCTTTTATGCTGCAACCGACAACAGACGAATAAGAGCGCTGCCAAGCCTTCTTTCACGCCGCACACTCTAAGAATAATCACCTGTCAGTAGTCTTGTGCACGTTATTCGAAAAAAAAAACGTAATAAACTACATTTACTCTTGAATTCAAAATATTGAATGAGATTACTCGATTACTCGAGAAAAAAAAGTAATTGACCGTTAATTGAAAAAGTGACTTACTTTTCCGATTACTTCAAATTTTTAAAACGACAGATATTTCTCCCGGTTTGAGAATGGGTCTAACGTTCTGTCCGTTATTGGGTTAGAATCACCGAACTAAACTACTTAATCTACCAATGTTGAGAAACAGCCCCCTGTCGGAGACTTGCTTCGATAATTCCTTGGTAGGGAACTTGCAGAAACAAAGTGTGCCATTAAAGAGTGTAGATAAAAATAGAAACCGCTAAAACAAATTTGAGTACTTCCAGAAGTAATCAGATCACTCTTCTGATTACTGCATGCCTAATAAAAGTATTCAAATGATTACAGAATTACTAGAAAAATCGCTTACAAGTAATTTGATTACAGTAGTAGTTAGTACAAGATCAGACGATTTTTTAGCCTCGTCGCATCACCTCCCAACCTCTAAAAATAAAAAAAAAAAATGAAAAAAAAAATGGAGAAACGTTATTGCTTCTTTGCGCGACAATTTTTGGTTTTTGGGTCTTCGCCCTTTGTCCTGGCCCTTGGGCCTTAAAGAAAGTATCACCTTTCAAACAAAAGTGATGGATGGTCACGTTCAAATTTTGTTGTATACCTTGGCCAGTTTCGTCCTTCGATGCCGATTACCACAGAAACTTTATAGCAAGCAGCATACACGCCTCCGCCACTCAAAAGCTAGCAGACTTCGAAGACACGCATCACACAGTGTTTACAAACAAGCCTATGCGGAGAGCAAGTCGTCTGCTCCTTCCGCAGGGGTTGCGGTGACGTCAGGAAAAGACGCCGAGTTCTCATTGACTGGAAAGATAGTGGGTAGACCTCAATGCTAGATGCCTTGAGGTCTACCCCCTATCTTTTTTTAAACAGCCAATTGGAGCTCGGCGTTCTCACATCATCGCAACCCCTGCGCAAGAAGCAGACGAACTTGCGCCCCGTATAGTTTGTCGACAGCGTGTGTGGGCATTGCGCATGCGCACAAACCAGATCTGGGAGAAGTGAAGCGTCCGCGCATGCGCAGTGCCGACGGCAACGCCCCCGCAGTGACGTCAAATAGAGTCAAGGCTCTGTTATACTCCGACGTAACGCGTGCGCGCGTGCGAGCGCGTCACAGCGACGTCATGTCGGCGAAAACCCGACGCTCTATACTCCGGCGTCGTGGCGTAACCGACGCGACCGGCGGCGTTCGACGCAGCCTGACCGCCTCGACGCCAAAATGGAGCATGCCGTATTCCGCGCCGGCCGCGCCGGCGACGCCGGACCAGGATGCATCACGCGCTGGCTCCCGGCAGGCGTCGCGCGGGAAGCGCGGCGAATGCGAGCAATAGCAGACGACAGGGGCACCACTCCGTGTGGCGTCATGATTGAAGAATCGGACTCGGTCGGCCGAGAAGCTCATTGAGGGAACTCGTCCTCACCCGTGTGTCTACGACACAAGGAAGCTTGAGTACCGTAGATTGTGCGCTTGTCAAAGATGTACCGTATGCACATTGACCGCCTACGCTTGCGGCGCAGTTTGTGCACCAACAGTGCAAGCGCGAGTTTTCGTCGAGCAAGGTACGTCCACGCCATCGCTCGAACTTGGCGCTCAAGGAGCGCGAGCATTCTCGTCTGCTATTCGAAACGAAAAGGAACCGGAAGTGGCGCACTCTCACAGGAAACGTGCCCTCAGTCAGATTCTACGCATGCGCCACGCCGGCGGCCCACCGACGCACAGCCGCGGGAGTCACCAGGGCCGCCGGAGTATAAAGAGGGCGAATTTTGGACGCGCGCGGTCTGACTGACGTGACGTAGCCGACTTCGGCCAGCGTGCACTTGCGCGCGCGTTACGTCGGAGTATAACAGAGGCTTTAGGGTGAGAACGGCGGCAGTGCGTCTCTTTCGAATGCCCGGCTTCGAGCGCGCGCTTGATGCTTTTCAGTCGAGCTTTGGTTGTGCGGGCATACTCGACGATCACGAGAAGCTGAAGTGTTGTCGATGGTATATATGCGGAGCGCAAGTTCGTATGCTTCTTTTGCAGGGGTTATATGGTGACGTCAGAACACCGAGCTCTGATTGAAGGGTAGTAGGTAGACCTCAAAGCAAGCTGGCGTGAGGTCTACCCGCCATCCTTCCAATCAGAGCTCGGCGTTCTGACGTCACCACAACCCCGAAAAAGAAGCAGACGAACTTGCGCTCCGCACAGAAAGCTCGCGCTGGAGGCGGGACAATGGAAGAACCTGCTAGCCATTCTCATCTTGTCAGGGACTGTAGTTTTTATTTATGTGAGTGTACAACTGACAGCACGAATTAATCTATTCCTGTAGGTATTGCCGAACTCGTTCCTAGCGCTGCAGATACGCGTGTTTCTGTCCTTCTTCAAGCGTCTCATCCTGATGGACGTCAAGAGACCAGCCCCACGCAGTGTCAGCTCGCACGTCAAGGCTGCCCAGTTGCTTCAGACTTGCATCCAAGACGCCGTCCGCGGCGTTGATAATATAGGTAGGTACGAAGACACGCTCGAAAAAAGCGCCTTGGGCCCTATTTTTTTTTCCCCGCACAGCACTCAGGGAGCCATGGAGTCACCGGGATCTGTGGGTTCAGCATACACTACCTAGAACAATCGAGGCCTGCAAACGACCTCCTCTTCCTCCATAAAACGTCATCACAGTCATAGAGCGCCAACTAAGCAATGCTGACTGCAAGTCGTCTGCTTCTTTTTTGCGCAGGAGTTGCAGTGACGTCAGAACGACGCCGAGCTCTGATTGGCTGTGATTGAAAGGATAGCGGGTAAACCTCAGTGCTAGATGCCTTGAGGTTTACCTGCTAATTTTGTAATCATCCAATAAGAACTTGGCTTACATCTGACGTCATTGCAACTCTTCCGCAAGAAGCAGACGAGTTGCTCTCCGCATTGGACCCGAGCCCGATGCCAAGCGTTCTTCGACGCGTTGATTGGACGCGAGCTTCCAGTCGAACGCTAACGCAGCGCTCATGTCCAATCTGTTTTCGCTTCATCTCGCTGTACAGACGTCAAAATTCTAGTGCACAGGTTTTGATTATCCTATTGGCGGCGTGCGCGAACTACAGGGGGCGCTTCTCTAGCTATCATCATCATTGTTTGGGACATACGGGCACGACAGACTGGGACAGACCGCGCAGATCTTAGATCCCTCGGCTCGGCAGCTCGCTTCATGCGCTGTTTGGGTAACGCGCTGCAAAACCTGTTTCACGCGTTGTGTTTATTTGGTGAAGTGATATTTGTAGTAGGACATTTGACCAAACTTTGAAACCGCACGTGGCATGCGTAGTCGTGCCTACAAACACTTTTGGCGCTGACGTGTCGAAGCGCTCGGATGGTGCTGTGCTGTTCCTCTACCCCAGTACAAAAGGCTGGATGATGAAAACAGAATATCCAGCGCTTTATCCCACTACAGCATCTACCATAGCAAATAGGGTGTATTTTTTATTATGCTTAGAACAAAATAAAACTAAGAAAGGAATGTCTCATTAAATTGAAAATAGGAAAGCGAAATTCGAGAACCTTTCGCGTGTGTAGTAGACACTTCAGTGAAAGCGATTCCGTGTATCCTGTTGGTTCTAATGTGTTCTGTGATTTCTGGTCTCTTAGTCCCAAGTTGATTTCTTTTCGACTTTTGTAAACCACTAAACAAGCATTTCCTCAAAATAACTGGCAGGAAGAAGAAGTGGCTGGCTTCCAGTGTTGTTTCAATTAAATCCCTGCCCATTCACCCAGTCGACGCGGAATCAGCGTCTAAAAAAATGTACACCCGTTATGAATTACTACAGCTTTTGCATAATTAATTTTTCGGATCCAAATGCGCATAATGCGTGATGCGCTTCTTAGCGGGCGATTTTAAATTTGTAAAAAAAAATTAGTAAAAATTAGATAGAACAAATTAATCAATCGCCTGAATTGGCCGGCCATGTCCGACAATTTAAGAATTTGTGAAAATTTCTGCTTTTCTTTCTAGTGGAAGTATTGATGTGACAAACTTTTTTATCACGTATTCGATGTTGGAGGAGCTAATTGCGTCAGTTGCTGACGAGCATTTGCTCGTCAGCCACAGTCAAATCACAGCAAGCTCAATGTGCCTAAAACAGGAGTGCGGCGCTTTGCAACACAACTGTGCGCGCGTGCACAGCTAAGAAGACGGCACGTCGTTCACTCTGGTGAATGCAAAACCTTTTTCTACAACAACCTTCACAGATCCGAAAAAAGACCGAGGTACACCTAAGCATTCCTCATGAGTTGTGAATGCGAAAGCATGCAAGCCACTCGTCCGCTCCCTTTTTCATCTGCTGCGTACCTTTCGTCGCCGGTCAGCGCGTGTGCTCCGTGGGCACGCTGACCATGGACGCGCAGCGCCATGAGGGGAGCGGTCGTGGAAACTGACGGGCGCAGTGGCCAATGGGAGCCCCGTCGACGGGCGCCAGCCAATGGAACCGAAGGAAACTAGGTGCCGTTTTCGCACTTCAAACTGATGACGTCAGCTCGCTCCATGAGACAGTTAATGCTTTCGCATTTAAAACAAGAATCAGAGAGGCTGTGAATAGCCCTGCCGCACGTCGCGCAAGCTGTAATTTGAAGCTCCAGTTTTGTTTCTCAACATCTCAAAGTTGTTTTTTTTTAATATAATTGATGGTGGAGGCAAATTTGTAAAAACCCCAGGGGTGATTATCTATGAATGCGATAGCATTTATCGTCGCACACACACGGGCAGGTGTTCGGTTCCTCGCTAAATTTAGAGGGGAACCTGAATTGGTGCATAGGTCACGTGAGGTAAATTCTCCGCTAAATTTAACGGAGAACTTGAATTTGTGCATAGGTATCGTGAAGTCAACTTTTCGCTAAATTTAGCGGGGAACTTTAATTGGTGCGAAGGTCACGTGAAGTCAATTTTTTGATAAATTTAACGGAAAATTGACTACATTAGAGGCGACATACATAGACAGAAATTTGTGGTGAGTAGCTTAATAATGCTATCACATTAAAAAGCAACTTCGAGGTGTTGTTACTTATCAGAAAGATCACTCACGCAAACGTCATACACTTTTTTTAATAAATAAACTTCTTTTGATCGGCATAGATGCGAACTAATATAACGATTCCGTGTTTTGAGATAGCGCGTCGTGTGCTCGCATCCTAAAAGCTCCGTCACAGGAGGGCGCCCGCGAGGGCGCGCCACCAAGGTGATGTTTCTGGGCATGACGCGTTTCGCATGCCCACGACATCATGTTCAACACTACATGGCAGACGTCATTTTTAGGTTAGTATGGATGTTGTGCACCAAGCGCATCATCAAGCGCACCATTAAATGGCGGCTGCTTTCCCTCGATTGAGCATCTGATAACTATATATGAACCCTCCTGGCCCGATGAGAAGGCTTGGTGACATTTCACACAGTACCATATGGGACATCCCTCGCAGATTACGTGAGGCAGTTCATGTCCCAGTACAACCTGTCCTGGCCTCCCGACAAACGCCATGGTTCTCCCTCGATGGTCGATGTCCTGGTCGAGCTGTCCCTCGTCAGGGGCATCCACCTACTGTTTCAACTGACGCCGGACGTGTACTTCAAGAAGCCCGGGTACTACATCCTGCACTTCGTCTTCAGCTACCAGTTCATTATGGAGTGGATGGTCCTGCGTAAAATCATCATCAGCGAGGGACGCACCCGCCAGTTCTTCGAGATCATGGGCGAACTTATCTCAGGAAAGTAAGTATTCTTTGCTCAATAAAAAACCTCCGGACTTCTAGTTCTGCGACTGCTTTCTTTGTATCTGGTAAACTTGTACCATTTGAACCTGTTGGCGGCTTTTAAACAATTAGGAAAAGATCACATAAGGGACGACAAAGACGTCTTTGTCGTCCCCTGTCTCCTCTTTCTAATTGTTTAAAAGTGCATCTGATACATTTCTGATACTCATGACGTAGGTTGATGTTTACCAAACACTCGATTCCCACCTTATGTCTCGGTGTTTTCTTCTGCAGCTCAACAGCAGTCATCAGGATTGCTCGCGTGATGCAATGTTCGTATGTCGGTAACTTAGTCGCTAATATTGGGGTTTGACATTAGTAAAGCGCAACAAAGCGGGATTTGGCATATATTTGATTGTTTTCAAAAACTGTAGCCCCGCTGCGACTATTCCAGGAGTAGGGAAAATAATTGAACAAAACATAAGCACAATTAATATCAACCAAGGTTATATATGCACGCACGGTGATACGAGAGTCTGCATATGTAAAACTTAAGCCTGTGTAGCACAGTCACTGAAATATATTCATGTCTTTACATCTTCCACGCTAAAGAAACTGGAATTACGACGTAGAACTTCAGCTAACTTTCAGAATGAGTAAGACAACATATGGTTACAATGCGAAGTGAAACTTTGTTGGCGTACAGACTTCCATGTTTTTTTTTTTATTTGCAGGACGCCTGATCTGCAGCTCATCGAGCGCGTCGTGTTTCTCGACAACACGCTGCTGACAGCCGCACTGCCACCAGCGGGCGACCGTCCCAACACCACATCCACGTACGTGCGCTTCTCCACTCTCGATAACCTGACCGGCTCGACGTCACTGGGCGAAAACATGCTGCGTGCCGTGAACCGCCTGCTGCCTCCCGACCGCCAGATGACGGACGACGACGAGATCTGGGTCACCCACGGCGGCTACCTGGGTTACCTGGGCAGGCTTCTGGGCGACGATGCCCGCTCCGAGACGCTGAGAGGATATGTGGGCCTGCAGCTGGCCAGGTATCTGTCCGCGTCAGCGTCCTCCCGAATCCTGAAGGAACAGATGCCCCAGAGGAGCGGCCCCATGATCCTCATGCTGAGTCACTGCGTCATGGACGCCATCCTGACGATACCGTACGTGATGGGAGACCTGTTCGTCCGCTGGAACCTCGAGGAACGCGACCTTGTCGAAATTCGCGACATGGTAACGCGCGTCCGCAACGCGACGCGCGACGGCTTTGTGAACTTGTCCTGGATCGACGAGGCTACGAGGACTAGGGCCCTTGAGCGCATCGACCACCTGGGCAGTCTGGTTGGGCGACCTGTCAATCTGTCACGTACGGAGCAGCTGGAGGATCACTACTCGTTCCTGCCAGTACTCAAGGGCAGTTACGCCCACATGCTGGCCGCCATCAGAGACTCAGAGTCGAAGCGCCTGAGGGGCCTGCTCAAGTCCTCAGAAAGCTACTTTCCGGCGATCAACGTAGAACTGCCCACCGTCCTCGTGAACGCGTTCTACGTACCCGTTTACCACGTGATGGTTATCCCTCCGGCCATCTTGTTTGCTCCCTTCTACGCTCACTCCGTGCCAGCATCGTTCAACTATGGCAGTCTCGGCCACGTGGTAGGCCACGAGATTACGCACGCGTTCGACCCGGAGCTGAGCCTTTACAATGCATCTGGGATCCGAGAGGACTGGTGGACGTCACAGTCCCGCAGGAACTTCGACGTCCGCGTGCAGTGTCTCAAGACATTCTACAACAAGGTGCCATGGGCGGGGGGAGTGCCTTACGGAGACACGGCATTCTCAGAGAACTTCGCAGACTGCGGTGGACTGGAAAAGGTATATCGAGCCTTCAACTCGCTCGGGTACCAAGCGGACCACGAGATCGGCGACAGGAAGTACTCGGCCAGACAGGCGTTCTTCATCAACAGCTGCTACAAGTGGTGTTCAAGAGAAATTCCCGGGTCCAGGACGGAGAATAGCGGCGATAGCGTAAAGTTCTACTCGCCCATGCATATGCGATGTAACGTGCCGCTGATGAACACGCCGGAGTTTGCGGCGGAGTTCAAGTGCGCCGAAGGAACTACCATGAACCCAAATCAGCGTTGCGAGGTGTTTTAAATGTGGAGAGTTTTATGCAGTGTCGTTATGCCGACCGCATCTCGACTACAATGTGCCGCAATATCAAGCGGAGCTAGTAAAGGACTCATTCGCGAAACCAAAAACAATCACTATAGAAAGAGGTTCGGTGAAACACTCGTTCTTGAAATCTAGCTGGTGCGCTATACAAAAAGAAACCAAAGGAGAGGGGAGGTTAGAGCGTCTGGTAACATCATAGAGCCCAGCTCTGACTGGGAGGATTGCGGGTAGACATAAAGGCTACCTGCCTTTTTCTCTTCCCACTGTCTCCATCCAATAAGAGAGAACAACGTTGTCTGCTCTTTGAACAAAGTTTGGCGTTCGATCGCCGAGTCTGGCGTTAGAACGCCAAATACCACACCATGCATGCGCGAGGGGCAGTCGACGATCTTGTTCTCTTTGATCAGAGGGGAACAGGGGTAAGAGGCAAGGGCAGCCTAGTCTTTATTGTCTCCAACCATTATCCTTCCGATCGGAGCACGGTGCTCTGACGTTACCGAGCGTTCCTCATCTCCTCTTCTCACTCAGTTTCTTAATTTCACAGTTGTGTTGAAAATTTTACGGAGCGCGTCGCATTTGTGAATATATGACGCCACGCCGTTGTTGCAAGCGTCCAATCGGCGCACTGCGTAAACTTTGGGTCCAACTTTGCGTTTGAAGAGCCTTCAATGAGGACGACCGACATGCCGTATGGGCCTTGGTGTGAGCATACATATTACGAAGTTTTTGACGTGATGTGACTGGCCTTCTTGTCGTCCTTCGTTTTATATTCTGAACCAATCACGGGCACAACGCAATCATCATGCTGCTGCGTACAAATAATTTAAATTCTGCCGGATTCAACACTGTTGTAGATGAGCTCATTTTAGTTAACGTATAGCAACCTTAGAAAGCACGAACACATTATTTCCGTATTTTCACGAAATTTTGGTGGTCGCCAGTTTAGTTGAATGTGTTATAAATAAACGTATGTATAGATATAGGGTATACTCTTCTGTCGCGAAACCTTCAAAAACGGTTGACAGATGCGCTCTCGAAATTTCGAAAATCAGTCCAGCGGAAAACTTTTCGTAGGTAGCGCTTAATATTTTCTATCTTTCACATTACTAGCACCATACCTCAGGCCACCGCCTTGAGCATGCCATTTATGGGCACTGTCGTTTGTAAAGAGGTAACTTGTTTTTAAAGGAAAGGTCCCAGTCAACCAGCATTCATCTGTTGGATATCTAAGAGACGTTCTGCCCGGACATTCAACGCATCCAATGGATATCCACAAAAATCCATGTAACATTGAAAGTACTACCATGCAGTACAAAATGATCCCCTAAGAAACGAACCACTAACATAACATTAATGAGTCTGCAGGACATTTGGGGCCTCTTTTGGACACTCAGCTTGATCCTGTGGACGTAACATCTACATGCATAGGACATCATGAATTATTCTCTTTGGCATCCATCTAATGGATGTCTAAAATATGTTCTGCCCAGGCATTCAACACATCCAATGGATATCCATTGTGATCCATCCAAGAATCAAAGTACGTACCATATGCAGTGCAAAATGATCCCTCAACAACATGCTGCCAACGTAACATGGATGCCGCTGCTGGACATTTGAAACCTTTGTCGGACATTCAGCTTGATCCTGTGGACGTACCATCACATACTTTGAACGACATTAATTGCTCTCCCTGGTATAAGGAGTATTCACTGGGCGCCATATGTGTGGGTGATGTCTAGAGCGCATGCTCTGAACGAGCCCACATTAATAGGCTGCAAGGATCGGCAATCTTAAGGGTGCGGAATGCACGTTACAAAGGAACTGTGGAAGCTCGACATCAGCACGCGTTCAGCAGTCGCGCACACGGATATGGCCGCCAGTGAATGCTTCCTATATAGGGAGGGTTCCGTGTTTTCGGAGTTTTATTTTTAGTGAAATTCGGAGGGTGTTTTTCGGAGTTCATTTTTGCCAAAAAATTCGTAGTTTTTCGGAGTTCATTTTTGCCAAAAATTCGTAGTTTTTCGGAGTTCATTTTTCTTTGATTTCCAATTCTCCGACATCTGGAGTTTAATTACGCAGTGTCTCCTGTTAAAACAAAATAAAGAAATGAATAATGTCCACGTGTAACGTATGCCAATAAAACGTTCAGCCTTTCCACTCTCGTGAAGAAGGAAGACCAGCGGAGCTGTACTCGATACACTGCCGCAACGTGCACGCGCCCGATTCCCGCTTCTTCTCGTCCGACACGCCGCCGATCGTGGATACGTCTCCGGCGAACCAGAGTCGGTCGCACACGGCGCTCGTGACGCCAGACGCGTTCTCCACGAGCTCCCCTCCAGAACCTCGCCGTCGCACCCGGGAACTGTTCAGCGGGCGTGGAGTGCAGTCGTCGCCGGGCTTCGCGCTTGCGCTTCGCCTCCGTGGCACGATCGTCGTCCGTGGCGTTGGCCCGCCGGCGCCCTTGACATCGCTGGTTCCGTTCTCGGCGGCGGCTTCCCAAGCGAGCGATGTGCTCTTTGGCAAGGGAATCTGAAGCGCTGGACGGGAAGTCGAGGCGACAGCGGCTTTGCGGCGGTTGCGGACCCAATCGCGCTGCTGCGTACATCACCGCTCCTTCCGCAGCCTGTCTCCTTTCCCCGAAAAGGCCGATCCATCGTGAGTCCAAACCGAAACTGATAAGAGCGTAGAAGCGAAGGAAACAGCGCGCAATACAGACGAGGACGAAGAAACAAACGTGACGAGCGCTTCGGTCGTTACGTGTGCTTCTTCGTCGTCGGCTGTTTTTCGCGCTGTTTCCTACGATGAATTCCCACCAACGCGCCCAACTATCAATAGGAGGTATTCACTGGACGCCATATTTGTGGGTGCTGTTTAGAGCGCATGCTCAGAACGAGCTTCCATTAATAGCCTGCTAAGACCGGCAACCTTGGTGGTGCTAAATGCACGCTCCAAAAGGACTGCGGAAGCTCGCCGTCAGCACGCGCTCAGCAGCAGCGCACACGGATATGGCCGCCAGTGAATGGATCCCTATAGGGAGTATTCAATGGACGCCATACGTGTGGGTGCTGTTTAGAGCGCATGCTCAGAACGAGCTCACATTAATATGTCGCTAAGGCCGGCAATCTTGGCGGTGCGGAATGCATGCTGCAAAAGAACTGTGGAAGCTCGCCGTCAGCACGCGCTCAGCATTCGCCCACACAGCTATGGCCGCCAGTGAATACTCCCTATTCTTCTATGATAGCTGGAAAGGTTGCCCCCATCTACGAGCGTCGGCGGAAACCATACTGGTTGTGTGCTTGCCGCCGCCGCTTATAGATGGCGGTAGCTGTCCAGGTACGTTTGTGTCGACATACCGGACACGATCCTGGGGAACCTTTTTTTCAGTGAATCAATGAAAATAGAGATGAAACCTAAACACGTACATGACTAACACGTTTGAAGCCTTACACGCTACGAAATGCTTGTTATTCGAGAGTTTTAGTAGACCGTTTTCATCTTCCGATCCGCTCTGAGGGTGCCAAACTGCGCATGCGCGGCCCTCTTCGCCGGAATGGAAAGCGGACGTCCAAAAACGCGTTTTAGTAGAGCGTTTTTCTTCAGCGTAAGAGCGTTTTGAGCGGGTTCGAAAAATTTGCTTGCGTAGCCCCACAGGTGGACGTTTATAGTACTAGTAAGACAAAAAAACCTAAGCGTTAACACCAAGAGAGTAAAAGGGAGCGTGATTGTAGAGGTAGTAAAAACGAAGACGACAATAATGAACACAAAAGAGTAGGCACACACCTGAAGAAATATTAAGCTATAAAATATAAATATAGTCGTTCCACCTTGTGTGCGAGTGAAGCCGAAGGTATAAGCATGAGCATGTTGCTCTAAACGGTACTTGCACTGCACGAGCGCGCGTGGTTATCAAGGACGCTGAAAGGCCGGCACTCGCTCTTGTAGCTTCTGCTCCACTCGAATTAAAACTGAAACAGATTTACTTATTCGAAGTAGAAAAATAAGAGAAAAGGACGAAGTTTGCGCATTGCGAGTACATCCTTTTGCGTAGTACGAGTACAGTGTTGCTCAAGGCTAGCAAGACATCTGCACGATGAATCCCCGCTGTTCTCAAGGAAGGAGACTTCCACTAACGAGATTAAGCTGGCGAGACATCGAATCTATGATTCGTATCCCTCGTGCCATCAAGCGCCGAAGCTTCCTTTCCGAACGCGGTTTGCTGGATATTTCCGACGTAGAAAAGAAACCCTTTAGGAAGCTATCCTGTTTAAAGAAGGACCTGGCTGTTCTGCATGCGGGCCTCCAAATACCAGCACCCGACAGATCGGCGCAGGGTGTTGCCAATCTGGCGAGACGCTTTGCATGGTTCTTTCTCGACTGGCCTATCCCAACCGTCTGTTCGTACTTGGATGAGCGTTTGGACGGAACTTGTCGGTGTTCTTCAGTTCTGTGAACCTCATCGTGGGTCACCTCAACGAGAGGTTCCGCCACCTGCTCGCTGACACGAACAAACTTAGGTGGTTGACCCTGGCGAAACTAGAGCTGTGCTCACAGGTGAGACCCTGCATGGTTTGTGTAAATTTCGCGTTTCCATTGTTTCTAGCACAGCTGCTCTGTCTGGTGAAAAGTTACTTTTTTCTATACACCAAAGGTGTACATGGGCAGTGTCAGGGCAAGTCACGACGAGCGCGTTCGTAATCTATGAGTATTAGTAGGCCACTTTTATGAGCCCTCTTTGCTCTACTTTACGCTCTGCGAGAAGCATCGTCCCCACCGCGCATGCGTGGCCCGCTCTGAGTTGGAGCGTATAGTTAGCGGAGCGAGCGTGCGCTCCGCTTCACAAGTTGTAGAGCGGACTGCCCTCAGCGTCCTTAGCGTGATCGCTTAGATCTCAAGATGGCTGCACTTACTCAATACGCGTCGATGTTTTTGACCGTGACCTCAGCTTGAAAGAGGTCGAATCAAGAAGTAAAGCGTACGCCCCGCACGTAAAAAGTAAACCATTCGATTTGAGTTCTATGTAACACAAAACAGCATAATCAAACGAAGTGAACGAGTATCACTTTGCAACCAGCACGGCGTCGGTAAAGTCGTCGCGTTTTGTGGACGTCCTATGGCTATGCAGTCAGATGTAGGGGTGCGCGTGCTTGAACGCCGATTATATCTGTGCATGCGCCCTCCTGTCGAAAATGCCACTGAAAGCTGACCACGAGCATAGCACTCGCAAGCTGCACCAAAGAAACCACTCCCCCCCCCCCCCCCCCCCCCTCTCAGCTTTATTTATTCACACACGCTCGCAACTTTTGAATTGTTTAACTTTCCTCAAGAAATGTTTGCATTGGATTTCCTTGGTAGATTTAGAAAATAATAGAAACTTGAATGCAGCCTTTTTAAAAGTGCAACCCATGGTGCCGCTAGTCTTCGAGGCCGCCTTATTTTGGCCAAGTGTCTAGGGAGCAAGAGAGCTACGTCATTGTTTGTCGAGGATGCGAGTCTAAATGTATTAGACACGAATGCTGCGTCAATACTGAATATGAAATGGGTTCTAGTCACAAGTCTCGCACAAAAAAGCGATGCCCAAAATATGGCGGCCGAATATGTTACCCGGTGGTGTTTTGAAAAGAGTTACCAATAACGGTCGAAAGAATATTCCACGTCAATTTTTTGTCTGGTGAAAACCAGACAGGCATAAACAATGCTAAATTTAGCAAACACAACCCTGAACTTCTAAGCAATAGTGGTAGATTAGAACAGTTTTCAGAAGTTTCGTTTTGAATTCCGGCGTAGCGGGCCTCGCATGCACAGTTTGACGGCCTCAAACCTTAGCAGAATTAAGGAACAACTATATATATATATATTAATTTACGATACCCAGTTTTTTACAACCCTACAATGGAAATACGCTTTATCTTAGAGGAGTAACAAGTCCCATATCACATGTTTTGGTAGTGTTTAAATACTGCCGTGTTGTAAGAGTGTTTTTCGTTGTCTTTTTTATTAGGCCGTCAAGGACAAGGGAACACCCCTGAACAACTGTTGGGGTTTGTTGACCGCACAGCATGCCCATATGCCGTCCATCAAAAAAAATTAGAAGAAGACCACAAGAGGGTGCTCGTCGTGAAGCACCAGGCAGTGATGTGCGCAGACGGCATAATTTGACGGCTGGACGAAACCTACGAAGACCATGGGCATTTTTTTGTTTGTTTCATATTAGAATGCATAAACTTATCACAGTAAATCATGTTCAAGCTTTTGTACTGAGCGAAATACCTGTCCAACTGGGCTGAAAGGCATCAAGAAATATTTTAATAAAAAACGTTTACTAACGACTCCCATTTTACTTCTCAGATGTCCGTGTGAATATTGCATCTAACCAAATTACAGTGTTACTGTTGAATTCAGCATTGTAAGAGTAGACCATGTTGCGTGGCCTTCTATTGCAAGAAAAGACCGTAACACAAGTGAGGCAGAAACTGGGCAGGAGCTTAAGCTGAAAAACGCACTTTCATAAACACACAAAAGAAATAAAAAGAAGTGTATAGTGAAGCAAAATGGTTTCATGTCACCCCCCAAGGCAGATACATACACTGCGCTCCACTGTTAATACGAACACGAAAAAAATCGCTTTCATTTGCAGTTTATTTCTTTGACAGCTATTGAAAAAGCTGAAAATTTGTCGCTCAGATTAGTGCCCTAAACGAGCGCTTTATTCCACACCAATAGGCAAATGTCAGCCCCTCGAATTTAAGGTGAAGAATGAAAACAGGATATTGAATGCTCCCGCTAACAGTGTCGCGCAGTGTACATAAACACCAAGGCACCATATCACAAACCGAAGCATACGAAGAAGAAAAGACTCATTTCATTGGGGAAAAAAAGTAGAGATATAAATGGAGCACTCGCTTTCGCTAATTTTCACTGTCTTGCTGCCTGAAGTAACCAAACAAAATATCTGTCCGTTTGCCGACTGCTTTAGTCTTTGGTCTTTAACCTTTAATTTTTGGCTCTGAAGAGCCGCGGCACCGCGGAAAGCAGCAGCCCGTACCACCGAGGCCCAAGGTGCCGCGTCTAGGGAACATGGTAATGTGATGAGTATATACGTGCAAGATGACGACGACATGGGTTGTTGGTATTGGGGAGGGTGGCAGTCCGATTCGCAGAAGTCCAGACTTTGTGGAGGCGGGTTGGGCGGGTGAGCAGCGAGCTATGAGGATCTTGCACGCCGTTCGATCAGTGCTTGAAGGAGCACCAGGAACATAATGGCGCTATTGCTCACTGGGGTCCACTGGGGTCAAAGAATCATGCTCCAAGGAGGTAGTCCAGCCGAAGTAGAAGCTGCCGCCTCCGAGGAAGAGACACCGCCGTCGCCCGGTGTGTCATCCTCTCAACGTCGTCGTCGTCATCTCGCATAGAAAAATCGAGCCCGCTGGCTTAGACAAGGCAGCACCTGTTCCCACCGTTCAGGGGCCGTGAAAGGATTGCGGCCAGCGATTTCTCGAAGCAGCCAGAGGTTCTTGACTACCGTGAAACGTTTTCTGGGGGACGCCTTTTCAAACAAAGTCTGCGCAGCTTCTTAGTGCAGCGAGGTTCATAAGGGTCAAGCGCGCACCGAAGCACCATCTAGTGAACTTTTACTGAGAGTGGAACGTACTTCTCAAAATGGCGACGATAGCGGAGCTGACGCTCCACGCTCAAATCCCAGAGCGGGTCGCGCATGCGCGATGGCGACTCCGCTTTCCATAGAGCGGAGCGGGAAACCGAAAACGGTCTACTAAAACTCTCTATTTTACGAGAGTCCGTACGCGCACAAAATAGCGAGTTTTAGAATAGGGGGCCCCAAAGCTTTGGGTGCCCCAAACAGCTCGGGGCATCGCAGTGGGCATGCGTAG
>NW_024609838.1:35645166-35743056 GCF_016920785.2 Ixodes scapularis | reverse complement strand
TAGGCAAACGTTCCAGGAATGTTAGAGAAGCAACATTGGAGCAACGTTTAGAAATAACCTCTTGGTAACATTTCCATCCTGACATACGGGCAATGTTATGCAGCGATGTTGGCCTAATGTGACGAAATGTGACGCATCACCACATCACACAGAGGCTGGTCAAGGATACACGAAGATACCAAACTTATAATAGTTCAATGTTGATTCTCTTGTTCAAACATTTTTATTTTTTTACAAACAGAAAGACCGCTCTAATGCTTGTGACGGGCGTGTTTGAAACAAATGTTCAAAATGTACCCTGGAAAGATTGCAGAAAATTAAAAAAATATCTGTCCAAAAGGTTTATGATAAAATTGAATTCATTTGTGTGTATGGCATTTCCTTGCTTCCAATATTCACGAGCTAGCATGCACCCTCATCATAGCTTTTAGGTTAAGGTCATTCGAACGTCCAGCTTTTGGAACGCATGCTAAAGATAACAAGAGGGTGAAGTCATGGGGTGTTATTGTGTTATCAAAGGTGGAAAACTCGCGCTGGTGACGCGACGACCCAAAGACCTCCCGAACATGTATAGGATGGCATGAGAGTCGTAGCCTGTAAATTAATTTGGAACATGTAGCTAGCTAAAATTATCACCAAAAGTGTATTTTAGTTGTGTGCTCTATTGCGTTATTTTCGAAGCGTAGCTCTGTTTCTGTGAAAAATACGAACATGATTACCCTACGGCCAGGTCGCAGAGAGCTCTTGGGGTCGACCGACTGCTCTATCCGACCCGAGCTTGCTGCAAAATGATTTCTACTATTTAAAATAGAAGCGAGGACTAATTTCACGACGGACTCGGGTCAAATCGAGCGACTGGGTGGTTCTTACTCTCGCCCTGTCTAGGTTGTCTGCGCCAGTGCTTGCCATAGAGATTTAGAGAAATCTTGGAGCGTGCAGTATAAGATACACCCTGGTTGAAAATTTGAAATAGTTACATGCAGAAGCTCATATTTCAGTCCAATTTACAGCTCAGCACTCTATTCGGAAAACTCAAAAAGTGGCGGCTCATTGCAGCACACTGCAAGTGAGACGACTGGCGGTAGCCATTGTCTCATAGACAGAGGAGGGGAAAAGGGAGACGGTTGAGGGGGAAGGTGAGCGATGAGATGGGAAGGAGAATAGAGGCAGGAAGAAAGAGGTCAAGTATGAAGGTCGAAGGCCAAAAACACACGCTCACACAAGGAAGAGAGGAGACAAAAGGAAAAGGGGAATGAGGATGAGAGGCTGAGGGAGCATGAAGAGAAAGATGAAGAGAAGTGGGGCAGGGAGGAGCAAGATCAGAGGGAGGAGAGAGGAAAGAGGGGAGGAAGAGCACACAGAGGGAATATGAGACCAATGGGGGAGAAGGAGTGGAGGGGAATGAGGAGATGGGACGGGGTGGGGCCAGGTAAGACGTAAAACATCGCAGGTCATAGGCCTCGGTTGCATCAGGGGTGGAACTCATGAAATGTGCTTGGGAGCAGCCACGGGAGCAGCTAAAACAGCTGTTTTGGAGCAGGTTGGGAGCAGCTAAAACTACACTCTGGAGCAGGCTAGGAGCAGCTCAAATCAGTTTTCATTGCACTCCAGCTTATGTCTTAGACAAGCACGGGAGCAATTTCAGTTGTGCTTAGCAGCCCAGATAAACATGAGTGGTTAGGGACCTAGGCAGAAGGGATAACAGTGTAACAGATGCGAAAAATTGGAACTTTGTGAGCCTTGATATTTTCCGAGTGGCTTTCAGCTGCTCAAAATGCAAACCAGCACCGCTTATCGCGCAGTCCACACGTCCTCGACAGAGTGATTTTATGTGCGAACCACGTGACGTGCGTAAGCAACGGACGTGCAGTTGCGCGGAAGAACAGGGAAACAAATTTTGAGTTTCTCATATTGCGCAACTCAATATCGCAACAAAATTCGAGTTTATCCTATTGTGCAACTCAATATCGAAGCAGCAGACTACGATTAACGGAGTTATCGTATTCGAAGCGATAAGCAGGAGCAAGGTAATGCCGAGCAGATCGACCGCTTGCGTGAGAGCTGCTGGCCGGCAAGGTTTCGGATCGGACTGCGTTTCAGATCTATCAAATCACGATTTATCTTGCAGGAATGCGGTTCCAACTTCTAACGATGAAGTGCTAGAAGGAATCTTTTGCTCATTTGTTTTCAACTGACTGGCGTCCGGATCCCGGGCTGCGGAGCCTCAGGCAACGCTGCGGTCCCACGGCGGCCATGACATATGACGCTTTCAGCACGTTTTCGAAATGCGATCGTGGCGTGTTCAAGCTTGCTAAAATTATGTGTTATATATCATCTTGTAGTGTACAACATTATCTTTTATCTGATGTAGGATTTGTTTTCCTAGTGCAAAAAGCTAATTCAGAGGGCACCCGCGAACATTGACCTTTTCGGCAAAACATGGTTTCGTAGTACAGTGGTACAGGGTGCACTATTCGAGCAATTTCTTTCTAATTTTAGAATGTTATAGAAGAAGAGTGCGTTCATTGTCAACGGAGGCCCTTTTTTCGTTTTTTATTTTATTTTGACAGATATTTACTTTAGAAAAATTGACTTTGCGGAAGCACTTCAGTCGCGAAGTTTTGGGCGCCTACTCGGTCATTTTATTTGAAACTTTTTACATCAGTTTGTAATTATGGTCGAAAGAGTTACGCTAAATTTCATTGTAATATGGCTTAAACGTTTTTCGGAATGCTCACGTGAAAAGTGACAAAAACCGTTAATTTTGGCAAACTTCATTTGGTAGTACAGTGGTACAGCGCTTAGGGATTGGCACACATGAATAAAATTGTAGGCCCGCAAAGAAAAACATATTCTGCTTTGCAAAGCGAGGCCCTTTTTCTAAATTTCACTTTTGATTTTCCATAAAAAAAGTTTGAATATAGGTGAAATCACGTATTTGTTGATAGTCAAAAACGAGTATTTTGACCCCTTTTGGCAGACATTTAGGCCGATATTTTTAGTATTAAATGGAGATTACTGTTCCAGGTCCTGATTATTAGCCCACATTTTCACTAATCGAGCCTATTTATTAAAAAGAATCATAAAACACACAGAAAACACAAATTGGATGTCTGGTTGCGCCCTCTATGTGGCGGTGGCTGAAATGTGACTACGCGAGGTTCAGGAAACTGCCGAGGATGGCGCTGATTCCAACTGTGGTTGCCAGCTTCGGAAACTGGTTGTACACTTGGCTTCTTCCGTTTCTTGCAAAATAACGTGCTGGAAAACTTGGTCGAAACTCGTGAGGTCCTTTATAACACGGTACTTTCTGCTAATATAGCTTTTAGGAAGAATTTCAGTCGCTTTCATATTGTTAAACGATTTTTTTTTTTTATGCGAGGCTCCACCGGTTCAGTTTGCTGAATAAATTGTTCACGGAATCGATATCGAAGTTTCAAATTACCGAGATGCCAAAATCGCCAGTTCTGCGTAGATACGCAGCGTGACGCACGTGCTTCTGGTGCGTGTGCACGTACGTGTTTGCTGCGTAGTTCTTCGGTTGCTGCGAGTTTTCGCGTATTTATTGTGCACTGCTTACCTCCGTCTGCGCACGCATCTCATCCTTGTAACTACCCCTGCTCTGTTTGCCTAGAGTGAAGTTTGTGTCTGTCTATTCGTTCGCTGACTAAGCTCGTGTCGGTGTCCTTCCTACTGGCTGCTGTTCGTGTTTGCGTACCGTGTGTGTCGCTTTGATTACTAGGTCCCCTGCTTATGGGGTGGAGCAAGCGGTGGGCGTCGCGCCAGGGGTGGGTCGTGATTGGGGAAACAGCTTAGCAGCCGACGCCGACTTCGGCGCGTTTCTTCTGCGCACGCGCGTACTGTCATTGATATCGCTACTTCGCGCCGTGACGATGCGCTGATCTACAGGCCGGTCGGCGCTCGCGGTCGGCGCTCGCGTGATATTGTTGAAAATTCTCGAGCGTGTATTTTACGTTTCGAAAGCCATAATAGAATTAAAGTGGACATTTGGCCGGCAGCCGGCATACCGTGGCTCAGAAAACAGATTGCTAGGAGTGCCCTCTCATTCGCTGGTTCCACGCTGGGTGCGCGCAGTCCGTGCTTCTGGCCTCCCCGGCCGCCCAAATGCGTTTTTCTGATGCTTGTTTTGTTTTCAGTAAACAGACAATAGATTCCTGCTGATATTCTCCTTTATAATCTTCACTCTTGACAGCTCTTTAGTGTTAGAAGGAACTCCGTCAAATTTGACGATAATGCATGTGTAAGTACAACTGGAACCTCATAGTTGCAAGAATACTTTTCCTGGATTGTCTGCATTAGAGTGCCTCCATGTGCGCTTCGCGCACATGAAGGCTCCCTAGTCTGCACCTTTCTGATAATATGATCGGTCTCCATAAATTGCACTTCCCCGCTTCGGGAGCACGGCCAGCGGTGGTTCTCTGTCGGTCATCGAACCTCACACACGTGAAGCGTTGTCAAAGCTGTGATATACCGGGCGTTTTATTATTCCGTTTTTTTTTTTTTTTTTTTTTTTTTTTTTTTTTGCTGGAAGAAATTATACTTTTGGTATTCCCGGGGATAACATTATCGGCTGCGGCGGACTTTAAGGAACGAGCGTAAATTGACAGTTAGTGGCCTAATAAACTAATATTTGCCATTTGCGAACGCTGGAGAGGGGGCGACCTCCTCTCCCCCGTTCGCTCCGCTGAAGTGGAACAGGGTGGGAGGAGCTCCCACTTCGTTCTTGACCTGTCACCGACTACAGTTGCGAATTCCACTTGTCATTTTGGAGCGATGACGAGATAGAGCTGAGTCATGTATTGCGTTCTCTGAGATGAAGAACGCAATGCGCGCGGAGTTGCTCCACGTATGCACCAGTCACCAGTAAAAACGACCTGTCCTCCGAGGAGGTCGAGCGAGACGCCGGCTGACATGGGGGTCGGTCACCTCACCGTCACCACCGTCTACCGTGCCTTCAAAAACACGGGGCGCAATATGTTTCTGCAGTATAACAAAAAATTGAACAAACAAGGTGCAAACTTTCATTTTTTTCCTAATGTGGTTTGCAGGGCTGAACCGAATACAAAAACGATACGCCGTGCTGGGATGACGTCGACTACAATGGTACACGATCATAACAAGAGCACAAATCCTGCCACGTTATTTTGCTACAGTGATAAGAGCATATATATCTTTGTCCGCGATGCGGCAACAGAGACATTATTTCCAAATTAGAGTTCGAAGTTAGCCTTCGATGCTAGCACTGACCAACTCACTTCATTCACAGGGTGAAAACGTGAAACTTTGTATCATTCGGACAGAGATCGAAAAATAACACGCACCGCTTCAACTTGGACACCCCAAAATAATTAACTGTAGTGGATCGCACGCAAAAGCTTCGCGTACGCAATAAAATTGCCGGTCAGAAGTACGGTTCCGCAAACAAAATCAACATATGAGTCATCAAATTATGAAGAAAAACCAGGTGTGAGCGTGCCAAAAATATTCGACAATTATTGTTGTCAATATTTGTTTTTCTATCCACGTGCTTATGTCGCAGTGGAAAGCCGTGAAACTCCCTATAAAATTATTTTGGGCAGTGTTTCCGACGGTGCTCGCTCGATCGTAAAATGTCGCTTTATTGCTACTTTGGCGAATCAAACAAGGAAGCTTCGTTTTCTTTTTTTTTATATTCTTCTCTTCTGCACGATATAGGGTATGAATTATTATCCTTCCCTGTACTCTCGCTGCGACGAACAGTCCGATAAACGAGTCACCCTATGACAAAGATGGGGGTCCCGAAAATCTCCTAAAATCGTGTTTGTTCTCAGAGACACATCCGTGTGTAAGAAAAACCGCGGCCCTCTCCACGAAGTACGGACATATTTGATAAATAGCGTTGACTTGAGGTTGAACTTTTCATTTGCTTTGTAAACACAAGCGTGACGTCACGTGCGCATCCCACGCGACCCGACTGAAGTCTGAACTGGTGTACTATGTGTGGACAATAGGGCATTATTTTGACTTCCCGGCCGCGACGACCTTGGCGAGGGAGGACAGATGGGGGTCCCGAAAATCCTAGAATCGTGGTTTGTTCGCAGGGACACACACATCCGCGTGTAACAAAAACGCGGCCCTCTCTACGAAGCTTACACAGGCATTGTTGTGTGACTACTGAAGATGCCTCCCGCAAGGGAGGCGAAACTGGTCAGAACTTCAGCTTGGGCGAGTTGGTTATTCATGATTCATGGAGGCGTTTATTCATGGAGGCGTTTATTCATGGAGGCGAAACGTCTAGTGAAATTGTTTTTTCCTGTTCTGTGAAGTCGGTGCTTTTATTTTAATTATGTTACCAGTCGGCCTGTGTGACCAGTGCTCATTTGAAGAATCGCCTTTGTCTTTTTTGAACCCTAACAAAAACACCCTCATAACATTTTTTTTACTGTTCGGCTACGTTGGCATAGCCTATAATCGACATAATTTTTGCGAAAGCCTACTTTTATTTTATAATTATCTGTAACCATTTCTAATTGAAGAAGTGACAAGTATAATAATTATATTATGATTTCATATCAAAATTCGACGAACCGGGAGATGTGAAATTCGGTGAAACAGCTTTTCAAAAAAATATCCGGTGCCCGAAACTTGCTTATATTAAAATGTCTAACATGTGTATGTGTTCTAATACAGAATATGAGTGCAATGTGGAAACTGAATGGCCTCACAAACAATTGTCAACGAGTTGGAATTTTTGATGAATTACCCTTTGTCGAGTCATCCTACTACCGATTGGCCTCTTCAATCAATTGCCCGTCGACAAATATTGTTGTTGGTTTATTTGCCATCTGCTGTAAGGGGAGAGTGTGGGGCTCGTCAAGCCGACATCTGCCAGCATTTTCATCACGCCTCCAGCGCCTGTACCGACTGACGCCGACGAGTTGGCCTAGAAATAAATACCCACGGACTATACTATAGCCGCTAAATATCTCTACGCGAACATGATTTGTTTTCAAAGGGGCACCCGCCTGTCGGTGCTTCTTTGAATTATACATACGTCACGGTCAAAACGTTCCGCAGCTAATGAGTGAAGGCCGACCAACCTATTTTGTCCAAATGTCCGTGTATGGGAGATGAGAATGCCACTGCGTCAAAGGCAAGACGTGTGCGAGCGTCGCTAAAAATAGAGACCACTATCGATGTTTTAGTATACATGGTTTCATTCTTAGTCAGAGCGCAAACAGAGGTTAGATGTCACGAAAACACATACACAAAGACAAAAAGCACTTTATCACGGCGCATTGTGTGAGTTGTTATATTAGTGGGTGGAATCACCCAAACAAAAATAGTGAACGCCGTGGCGTTTAGGTGTTGAGCTGTTGGTGATGCTTGATCGGCGCAATGTGTCAGTCGAGCTCCAACTGAGGGTGATATGAGGCGGGGCAGCTCTGTGGTTTTACTTGTTGTGTTGCATAGTTAGTTTCGGCCGTCAGCAAATAGTGAAAAATATCTATCTACCCCTCTCTCTCTCTCTCTCTCTCTCTCTCTATATATATATATATATATATATATATATATATATATATATATATATATATATATATATATATATATATATATATACAAAGGCAAAAATGCGTACTGTCAGAGTTACTAATTCGAAGTTTACTACGACGTTTCGAGCGGGGACCACTCTTCATCACCTAATGAAGAACGGTCCCCGCTCGAGACGTCGGAATAAACTTCGAATTAATAACTCCGACAGTACGCATTTTTGACTTTTTATATATATATATATATATATATATATATATATATATATATATATATATATATATATATATATATATATATATATATATATATATATATATATATACATTTTACTAATACAATGTCTGGACATTTACACTTACCAAGTAACCATTTTCAGCTGTGATTTGAGACTGTGTTGCGCTTATCCCGCTCTTATTTATTTATTTTTTGTTTCTCTTGTTTCTGGCCTTTTTAGTATAGGCTTCCACCAGCTCGCTTGCGCGTGAACTCTAATTTCAAGTGAAACAAGTTTGTAAATTAGGGCGACAATATATAGGTTTGAAATCCTATACCAATTTTATTGCCATTTGGTGAGCCACGTACGAATTTTGAAATATATCTTTTCATCCAAATAATCGACTAGTAAATCGAATAGCGATTCGGACGAATTTACTACGGCGGGAAGAACGAATTTGCAAATCTCATGGCAATTAGGAAATTTCAGCCATCCTTGGTTTCCGATTGGTCGCGCTCAGTAGCGGCTCCCTCCGCACAGAGTAGCCTCGAGTCAGAATTCGTGGAGTCTCTACTGACCGGCCAAAAAAGTGCGGCGCTTCAACTGCTCCCGCCCAGACGACTTGATGTATTTGTATACGCCCATCACATCGGCCGCGATCGGCGATTGAGGTTCCGTTAGCCGACGCAAGCGTCAGCGGACGTCTCATATTTCCATACTCTCATACTACAGAAACAAAAACAACAGAAAATCATCCAGTTCATGCTCACTATGTTCACCACTGACAAGATAGTCGGTAGTTTACGAGTTTCCGTGCAAAGCCGATCAAAACGAGGCACCAGATCAACTTTTACGGCTGCCATCAGGAAAGATCTGGCTTGTCGTGTTCCCTCAACGTCACTCCGAATATTGTTTGTGCCCCACGCACCATCCTCTTGTAGCAATATTTTTATTGTCCCCATGTGATTTTTTTTTTATGTTCTTACTGGTGTTTGATCATAATTCGGTCACTGAAGTAGTTTTTGCTGCCGACCCTACCATTATTTTGACCCTCTGGCAGCAAAGGAATATTATGCCGGCATTACACACGAAATAAGAATGTAGACACTCCGTCCCATATCTCAAATTACATCACAACGTGTTTACACAAATGTAGTGGAGAGGTACAATGAGCAGGGTCTGAGAAAATATTAGTTTCAGTATTTTCAAAAGAGCGACAAAACAAAATAAAGAAAGGACCGCCAATCGGCAGCGCGTGCAAGCAGAGGCAGTAGTGACAGGAAGCGCGAGGTGTGTCTTTCGTACGGCCGGCATCAACTCACGCACTGTCCGAAGATGTACTTTGTTTTACTCGTAGGATTGCAACGCTGCGGAATGTAGGCGTGTGATTTCAGAAAGCGCGTCCTACCATTTCTACGCGCGAGTGCTCCTGCAACCCAAGCATTGTAAACAGTTACGTCCTCGCGCCCGTGCCTTGGCCAGCCCCGTACACAACTTATGCAGTATCGAAAAGGCATAGTTCAAAATTGACGGTCCCATTTTTCCATACCGCTTCAAAACCCCATCTCGCTCAAATCACTTGGCAGCCGGACAATTTTGGCAGGGGGCCTCAAGTTGGGGATTATCCGGTACATTGTCCTCCCAACAATGAACGTGGGCGCGACGCGCCAGAGGGTGAACACGTGAAAGGAGGGGCGTAAGAGTGGAGAAGGAAACTCAAGGTCGCAAGCGACGGGAAAAAGGGTTTCGAAATTGGCGCGCAGGTTTTGCAGCATTTGCTCATACGGACAGCCAACGCCGCCCTGGTGGTTCAACTAATGTTTTGTTCAAGATGGCCGCCGTGGTACCGCAGCCTTAACGACTCGACCTCACCTCGACCGACTTGTTTAACCGCTTATGGTTGAAGAATAACAATCCAGAGGCAGATGGTGTAGCGCTTGGAATCCGAACCCCGAATTTTTTTCGCACACTTCCTACTCGGGATACACAGGGAGAATAAAGAGAAAAAAAGGATTGCAAGGCCGACCAAGCTAAACGCGATCATTGTTGCCAATCGAGTCGATAAAAACCGAAACCAAGACAAAATACAATTTTTTTGGCGCACGTTTTCCAATTTGGTGCATAATGGCGCGAGGTATTGGCTGTGGCGCAGTTTCCGAAACATGGCGCAGGATGGCGCAGACAAATGCGTCTGGCGCAAAATGGCGCAAATGGCGCAGCCGTTCCACCCCTGTTGCATGGACACAAGATCACACCTCCCCGACCACTCAAAATGAAGAGCCATATGCAGCTGCCACCAAAAAGAAAAGGTCAAAGGCCATGAACATAGAATCACTCAAACGAGAGAGAAGGGGGAAGAGGGGAGGAAAGATGAGTAGGATGGGTAGCAGGAAGAGGAAGGTGGACAAGAGAGTAGAGGAAGAGGGGAGGGAGGAATAAGGAGACCGAGGAGATAGAAGGGGAGATGGCGAGGAGGAGCAGTCAAGGGTCCGAAGTCGAGATCAAAGGTAACGAACATATAATCCTATGAAGGTGGGGAAGGGGGGGCCACAAACATTAAATCATGCGAGGAAATGAGGAGTGAAAGGTTAGAAAAGGCAACATAGGAGAGATCGGACGGGAATGGGGTGAGATTAAAGAAAAGTGAGTGAGAGGGGGGGGGGGGGGGGGGGGAGGGGCAGGTAGGAAGGAGATTAGCATCAAGGGCCACGGATACAAGGACGCACTCCGCCGACCACTCAAAATGAAGGGCCCCAAGGGGGGAGGCACTCACTTTATTGAGTGACGTGTTAGCGAATGTCCACGTTTCACCGAATGACACTTTAGCGAAAATTCGGACGCTGCGAAGCGGCGTTCTCGGGTGGGCCAAGTGGGTTCACATTTTTGTAATGAGCCGCCGCAGACTCGCCGCGCGGCGGATGGGTTAACGCGCGCCCCCGTTATTCGCTAAAACGTCGATTCGCTCAAATGCCGCTGTTCGCTAAAACGTCATTCGCTCATCTAATATGGACCCTAATTATAATGAAACGAGTATAATCGCACACACATTGTTAGCCCCCGTTCACTTCTCGCCAAAGAGCCGTCGACGCGAGAACATATTTGAGCTTGAGGCTTCGAAGCTCGCTCTGCGTGGACCACTCTTTGCCTACATTTGTTATCTGGACACATCACAATGGCACAGCACAGTCGCATAGCCACGGTACTACCGTTTCGATGTTAACAGTTCACTATCGTTACCGATATTACGGTCGAGGTCATCCACTGATCACTGCAAGACGTTGCAAGATCGCCATCGTCCGCCATGATTGCACACTAGTACGGCATCACGGTTATGGCTGTACGGCTTATACCAATTTCCAATTTCTCCAATCGATGTAATGTTTTATAACTCTTAAAAGAAACTTATTTTATTACTGTCAGACAGATTTCCACAGTTTATTCCTACTTGAAACTTCATGTTTAGTCGTTTACTCGTTTACGCACACTGTTGACAAGCCAAGAGAGCCAAGACGCCAAGAGTGCAAGTAGCTCAAGCCAAGCAAGGTCGAAGCCAGGTTGACCACGTGACCGTATGTCAACGGACCGTCAAGGCCTGTTTCATCGGACCGCCCTGCCGATCTCTCGGCGTGGAGGAAACGTAAACAAAGGTATGTTTCATTTTCGTTGTTGTTACTACTTGTGCTGAACAATGGAGCGGGCGAAGCGTTCGCTATCAGAGCTATCCGATCGCCAAAAAAGACATAGAGTAGCCGAAAGTGTTCGCAAGGAACTTGAAAGTTGCGGTACGAGCAGTGAGGAGTCGGTGGACACTGAGGTGTTTAGTAGCAGTTCGTACCACATCTCCAAACTTCTGTAATGGACAGGGAATTTAAAACCTGGAAAAGCTGGGGAACTTAGAAGGAGGAATTTGCTAGACACCCTGGCTGATTTCATAGTTACCGATGTCTGCCAAGTTATGCTGAAGTAGGGCATGAAATTGTCGATATTTCACTGTGGTAGCTGACGTTGTGTTGTAATTATATACTTTTGAAACAGGAGCTGTGCGCACCTGCTTTAAACAGAAGGCAGAAAACAATGAGCCAGCCATCATCGTGCAGGAAGCCGACGCCAAATGGGCTGCTGCTGAATCGGTCAGGCATGCACCAGCTAGGACCAAGAAAATGGTAATATGATATTTCTAATTTTGCTTAAACTCCCGAAAAATACTTTTGCATCCTAAAACAAGCCCAGATTTCAAACAAAGGCATTAGTCCACTTTACATAAAGACATTTTTAAGTATTAAGAAATTTATTTAGCCAATGAAAGAACACCATGTTATGACATCGTCTGCAATGAGCTTGACATTGTAGAAAATATGATGCTCATTGACATTGCCCCTGGGTCCGGACAGTTCATCAAACGCCGTTTCATTTAACATTGTTTCATCGAAGCTGTTTCATTGAACACAGTTTTATCGAACGCTGTTTCATTGAACGCCATTTCATCGAAGTTGTTTCATTGAACGTAGCTTATTTGAGCAGTAGAAATATTTTTCTTTTTAGTGCCGGGAGGATAGCAGTGTTTTAATATTTATTGTAACTTATAAACTTATATATTTATAAAAGGAAGGAACCTTTTTTTGTCACCTTCTATTCTTTTTTTTTTAGTAAATGATGACTTCTGTTAATGAGGCCAATAGGACACGGTAACACTAACGACACTTTTAAAAGCTGTGATCATCAGGTGCAGTGATGAATGCACGTCCATTCAAAAGCGTATATATATCTTCGTCCTTGAAGAGACCTATTCTGCTTCAAGACGAAGCCGTCCTTAAGGCAGTGATCTGTCTCCGTGGCCCATGATACGGGGAAAAGAAAAGACGTGTCTCCTCTCTTTGTTAATTTATTATAATCGACAGAACCGTGGACCTGCCGGATATTCGACATACAGTAATATACTGCATGTCAAAGATCCGACAGGTCCACGGTTCTGTCGGTTACAAAAAATTGACGAAGAGGGCAGGCACGTCTTTTTTAAGAACATCTATGTTCTTAAAAAGAAAGCTATTCTCTTAGGATAAAATGAAAACAAAGTTAAATCTACAAATACAAAATAAAAAAGGCGCTGCGGAAAATAGCTGTTTCCCTCTTAAGAAAGTGCCTTTCACGCATGAATAAATAGAAGGTTGAAGTGGGAAAAAGTGAGTGGCCGAGAACAGCCGCCTACCTTGCCAGAAAAGAATAAGTCGCGTATCCACTGTCTTCTGTGGGTAGGTCACACTTTGCGGTAAAAGTCTAAACTGGATGAAAAGAATGGCTTGTGCATGCAAAGAAACTGTGGTGAAACTGCTAGGACAGATGTAGGCATTTCTTTTTTTATCTTGATGACACTCTTTGCCCTGAAATAGGCACCCATTTTCTGAATGCAACCAACTTTTTTGTGTTATTTTTTTGCAGGAGCAGTGTGCCTCTTCTCAGGAGTGACTGAGGGGCTGCCACAAGGGGAGAAGGCAAGCATGTTTCTGATTACAAGGATGGACAGTTGGGTTGGGCTAGTTGGTAAGAATTCATGTTGAGAAACGGTGCGAAAACCAGACAAAGGAAACAGAACACACAGTACCTTGTCCTGTGTGTTTTCTTATCCGTGCATTTTGCGCTGTTTTTCAGCATGTTTCTGCCTTGATTTTTCTGTTAGTTTTAAATGTTAGTAGTTGGTTACTTTGATCCCAGTTGGAAGCATGGAATTGGTTAACCGTGCTAAATGCATAAAATTGAAAAAAAAAAAAAAATTCATGCTTTCTAAATCATTTAAAATGCTTTTTTTCCTAATGATTTCTTTCTCTTTTTTTACAGCCATCCCATGAGTAGAGTCCCTGTTGTTTGAATTTTTTATGTCAATTTGTAATATGCATATGTTACCTTTAATTTCTATTCATGCATACATTTTAGCCCCAGCTAGTGGTTTCTTTTATTTAATTTATGTACACATTAGTGTGGTATTTTTAGAAGATTTAAAATTTATGTTCTTTTTCTAGTCATTTTTGGTTTATTGCCTCCGTTATTTATTTATATGTCCTAGCCCAAGATCGGGTGTAATTTGAGATATATTTAGAATTTTATTTTAGGCTACTTGCTTTATGTTACTGGGAGTTTTAATATTTTACATTTTTATTTTTATGCAGATCAGCCTTGTAATTTAGTGTGTTCTTTACAATTTTGTAGATCTAATAGCTTGTAAGAAACAGAAGAATTCTCTGGTACTTGTAATGTTGGTTTCGTTTTTGAAATAAATTTATTCCAATAACTTCTTGTTTTCTTCCGGAGTCCTGCTTCTAGGATTTCAAAATGCTGATTCATTAATGGCCTGTAATGCACATCCATTTACTCATATCAGGCACCAGCTCAAAAAATGACTTCATGACAACCATAAATGCAGTTTCCTGGCAGCGCTTGTCAATGTATTTTCGGATAACATTGTTCAGTAATGTCCAAGTAACACATGCAGTAATATCTGGCCAGTGCCAGCATATTGTAAAAACGTTTACTGAAAGTTGACAGAATAAAAGCACTGAGGAAAAACAGATGACCGCTCTTTCATTTAGTTACGACGCTCGTTTTTTGGAAGCAAAGACTCGCGCACAGGTCAAGATTAACTGCAAAAGGAAGGCTTGATCAAAGGAACTTTAGGGAGATAAGGGATGAGTCAGTAACACTCCACCTTCGGTATCTAGTTGATCTCGACCTGTATGCGACTCTTTGCTCCTCAAAAAATAAACGTTGTTGCGAAATAAAAGAGTGGTCGTTTGTGTATGTTCTTCACATTTTTATTCCTTCACTTTTAAGTAAGCCGTAATGTCAGTGCAACATTTTGGTGTAACATTACTGGATGGTAGAATTCGTGGCCATTAACAACAACTAGCAACGTTAGCGACGACGTCCTAGTAACATCACTGATCTAGCATCCAGGTAACATAGAGAGCTATGTTACTGCAATATTTTGATGTGACGTTACTGGAAGGTAGAACTGGTGGCCATTAGCAACGTTTGGCAACGTTATCTAACAACGTTCCAGTAACGTTATTTGGGTAATGTCCAGGTAACGTATGCAGTTACGTTACTGTAACATTGTGGTGTAACGTTACTGGAGTGTAGAATCCGCGGTCGTTAGCAGCGTTCGGCAACGTTACCTGACAACATTCCAGTAACGTTGTAGCCACATTTTGTGCTACTTGGGTAGTTACTTTTTCCGGTAACTTTTACCTGTAACGCGTTACTCTTTAATCCTGGTAACTTGTAACTGTAGCACTGTTACTTTTTTTTATTGGGTAACTGTAACTGTTTAGGCTGTTACAGTTACTTTTTCTACTATATAAATTCGAACCCACTGCCCAGGACATTGTGAAATTGCCATCTTGAAGCATTTTTCTCAAAACTCCTCGCTGACAAAAAAAAAAAAGAAAAACAGAAGCGTGGCCACGCATTAAACAAACAACAAATGGTCAGGTTTAGCCCACGACCGAGAATGGACGGGAGAGGAGTCATCACGAAACCGGGAGATAAAGGAAGCGGCGCCCGCGGTTGTAGGGGCGGCAAACAATGTCTGTTTCACCGACTTTGGCTCACTCTTCTCTTGTGGGACCATATGTGGGTGTCGATGGTCCTGCGATGTCTCCGAGTGTTCCGTCTGGACTGTGTCTGGGATATGTTCGTGCTGTCGTTTTTACACCCAGCCGTCCGCCGTTTCCTCATCCCTATTAGTTTTCAAGGCAGCCGTCCCCATAGTGTGTAGAAAGCCGGTGCTTGTATTCTCTTCGGAGCGGCTCGAGTAAACATGACTTCTACAGTTGGCGTTTCGGACACAAACGCCGCGGTGGTCGTCGTACACTCGTAGAACACCGGAAGCTAATTGTCTCCTTTCCCCCTTTATTCTTCCGAAGCTGTTTGACCTGCTATGTTTAGGCCTGCTTCCGACCAAGTATATCCCATAAGGTAATTATGTGATATTCTCTGTCCTCATTCGTATCGGAGTGACAAATAAACCAAAACGTTCAGTGACGCGGGCCGATGACAATTTTGAAAAACGGTTGATTCTAAGTTATAACAATTATTGCAAATAAATTTTGCACACCAAAAAGATGAAACGGCGAATGACGCAAACAAGAAACACCCTTCGGGTTACAATTTTCTAATTTCTCAGTTAACCTTTCTTCTCACTATAGTGTAATAAATAGAATAATATTGTTTTAGTTTGTGCTTTTTTGTGTCCAATTTTTTTACCGTAACGCGAAAGTAACGGCGTTACTGTGTTTGCAGTAACTGTAACTGTAACACTTTACTTTTTGAAACCGGTAACTGTAACTGTAACAGAGTTACTTTTTCCTCTTAGGTAACTGTAACTGTAACACTGTTACTTTTTACTGGTAACGTGCCCATGACTGATCTAAGGACCCGAGAGCAAAACTAATAATTGAATTGAAAAAAAAAAAAAAAAGGGAAGGGGAGAGCAAATGACCCCGCAGAAGTGCATCTGGAAGTTCATTCAAATGAGAGCGAAAGGAACCGTGGTACTTGGCATCAAAAGACGAGGTTCAGAAAATCGGTTGTCCCGTAAGCCTGCGGGCGTTTGGGGCGACAACAGTGGCGTACCAACTTGTTTTTGAGTAGGGGGGCAAACCAGACCCTCTCCCCCCCCCCCCCCCCCCCCCCCCCCAATCGAAAATTCGGCGCAACTTTTGTCCAACTTTTTTAAAGATTTGGCAATGATTCGGCAAAATTACAACGTTACCAGACTTAACATTGATATTTTGTTTTTTCTCACGAAAAAAATTTTGCTTCTTCTTAAAATAAATACAACTTGTAGTGCCTATTGAAAGAGTTATGACTAAATAAGGTGATATTCTAGAAGATAATTGTATCGATGTCGCTTTTGTGTGTTTACTTGTAATTTTGGTGTATGCTTCCAGAAAGTGGCGTGACAACGAGGTTGGGTAGTAGTCGGCACAGTCACGAATCACACTACGAGAGCTTTGATTTTGAGGCTTCATCAGAGCACGCCTGCAAGTGTGTTTACAATGTTAAAATAAAGGCAATCACTGCGTTCTTACTTCCTCTGGTAGTCGCCGTTTCGTGCGCGAAAACGGATGCAACGGTTGCTGAGCCTTCACCAGAAGAGATAACATTATTGTAAATATGCATGTTTTTCGATTTGAGTCACTTGACGTCAGCTTTGCATGAAAGTGCGCGTTCCATATTCGCAACGTGCCGTTTTTAACCTTTAAAATTCCGGTTTCTGGTGTTCGGACACACACGGACGTTTAGGAAGATGGGGAGAGTTAGGAATGGTCGGATGCGCACCGTCGACCATGATAGTTCTGTGTTAACGAATATTTTTCATCAGTGTTTACTAACGAGTGCTTGGACTCCGTCCCCACTCTCCCTGAAGAGCTTTACGAGCGCATGCATCCTATTAACGTTAACTCCGCCGGTATTATAACATTGATTGATAAACTAAAACTTACTTCGTCCGCTGGAACCGATAACATCAACTCTAAAATTTAAAAGAAACACCATTGTTATTTCGAGTGAGTATTTAAAACTTATCTTTATTCAGTCCTTATCTCAAAGGTGCCTTCCATCTGACCAAAAGGTGGGAAGGGTAATTCCCAGTCTTTTACATTTACATTACATTCATATTCTAGTAATTCGTAGTTTACTTTAACTACTTTTCCGAGTGACTTCCACTCAAATTACAAATTACTTTCTAATTTTAGTGGTTGTTTTGCCTATCAACACAGAAGAGATGTCGGAAGGTCAGCTGATATTTGCAGAGGGGGAAGCATGCGGAGTAGAAAAGGGGGGGATGGGAAGGAAGAAAGTGATTTAGATAGTCCAAAAAACCCCAAAATTTTAACGAGCCCCCCACTGCAACAACACTGCTACGAGGCGCGGGGAGCGAAACGACACGACGCAAGAGAGGTCGAGTATCTGTGGGATTAGCTCCGAATAGTGGCGTTTCTTTGTATTCCGAAGCTCAAGGAGACTTGACGTATTTGAAGAAAGGGCTTGTCCCCGCTTCTCTCCAATGTAGGAATTCTTGCCCACTACAGGAGGTGCACACACTGCTCCTTTTACGGTGCAGGCGATAGAACCCCTAACAACGACGCTCACGCCGGATGGGCTGCTCGTGTATCACTCGAAGCGCGTTAACCCACCCCCGCGCCTGCGTTCACGCCGCTTCGCGGTGACGGTGTGCGGCTGCTAATTACAAATCTATTAACCCACCTAGCCCCCCCACCCCCCGTACACGCCGCTTTGCGGCGTCCGGTCGGCAACCCAAGCCCCGCTGCCCCCCATGCACTTCCGTAAATAGAGTCGATACGATTTAGTTTAGCGATGTTTCGTCAACAACATTCGTTTTTTTTTTAGTGTTAATGGTAAAAAAGAAATGTAAATATCGCCAAATGCCTCGACAAAACAAAATGTTCGAGAAAAAAAATAAAAAGAAGTAAGCCGGCCCACACCATAAATAGAACCCGGGTCTGACACGTATGAGGCAGACATCTCACCACTAAGTTACGCAACCTCTTCGGAAACTCGCATTGCATCCGCTGCCTATGTTGACGGCGGCAGCGCCTATCTCCAAGCAAGCAAGCAAAACTTTATTTTGTGTAAGGGCCTACGTCCTGGTCTGGACGGCCCGTCCGGCCCATGTCTCGCGGATGGATTCCGTTAGGTTACCGTGTAGCCTTGTTCGTGGGGCAAGGCTCCACAAACCAGCCAATCCGGCGTGCGTGAGCACCGTTGCTAGGGTTTGTATCGCCTGCGCGTTAAAAATATGCCCGCGCGGGTCGGGGGGCAGTGCCCTTGGTGTTCCTTGGGCGCCGCCGGCCTGTGTCTGCTCTGCCCAGTGGCGGCCGTTTCAGGGGGGGCAAAACGCATGCCTTGCCCCCCCACTCTGAGAACTGGGGGGGCAAGTGCCCCCCTTGCCCCCCCGGTTGGTACGCCCATGGGCGACAATCACCAAGAACTATCCTCAGCGAAAAGCATTTCCTTCCTCCGCCGGACGAAGAAAAGAGCAACACTTTAGAGATGGCGCGCTTTGTTACATCTGCGTGCGCTGCGAAGCAGGGTCGCCCCAAAATTTAGTTAATTTTTATTGTTACTTTTTTTTCTCTCGAGCTCCAGGCGGTTTTGCAGCAGTTTTTGCTGTAGCCTTCCCGTATCAGGACTTCGGAATGTCTCATGAGTTGCGAGACGATTTGGGGGTCGTGTTTGCAATATTTTTGCGCATAAATCTGAGAAGTAACTGTAACGACGTTACTCTTTACAGTTACTTTCGAAAAAAAAGTACCTATGTTACAGTTATAAGTTATTTTCAGAAAGCAATAACGAGTTACAGTTACAAGGTACTAAAGAAAGTAGCTAGTTACCGGTAACGCGTTACTAGTAACTAGCCTACTGCCCAAGACTGGGTAAAACCGTCTGGGTGTGTAATAGTGTACCCGCCTGGACATAGCAGGCTGACTCGCCAAGAACCACATGGTGTTTCGAAAACCAGACACAGAAAAACAGGCGAGAATGCCGCGGTTCTTAGATGTCTCCGACGAGCACCGTGATAGCGGCGCTTCAAGGCAGACCACAGTGCGATCTCTCCCTCGGCAAATTGTGTCGCCTGCTAAGGCCTCTTCCCTCGGTAGTTGAGATGCTTCGTTCCCTCAACTTGCTACATCTGTAGGCAGTACATCGTTTAAGAAGGGCTTTCGCATGGCTTTCGTCTCACGCAGACCATCTCCCCGCCTCGCGCTTCGGCTCTCCCGGTTGCTCAGACCGCCAAACCAGCAACTACTACAAAACTTTAAAAAAAAAAAACAAAAAAAACAGCGCAGCCGCAAGAAGAAAAAAGAAGAAATCCTCGAGTTCTTTGTGAAACGACACGGCTCAAAATGTAAGCAAAACGAAGAAGCCGGCTGGCTGGGTGGACAAAACCAGTGCGCTGCGCGTTCCCCCCGCATGGCCAACCCACCAGTGCCGTATGAAATGGCCCCAGGACAATGACCAAGCAGGGGAAGAGAGGAGATCTACCTGACTGGGGGTACTATGCCGACGCCAGGCGCCGTTTTTTTTTTCTCCCCCCCTTTTTTTTTTTTGAGGTGCGTCGTTGTCCATGGTTTACTGACACTTTGCTTTACTTCATAGCCTTTTTTTTTTCTGGAATTTTGTGTGGGAAGGTTGTGCCGCGATTTGGTGGGTAACCAGCCGTAACAAAAACAGAGGCACGTGCTTCCACTTGGCTAAGGGCAAGCCGAGTACCCATGGGAACACAGAGGTGTGGGGGGAGAGGGGGGGCGGGAGGGTGCAGGCATTGTTCTGTAGGCCTTGAGCCAAACGCACGCGGGATTAGCATACTGCCCAGCACGGTAGCACCCCCTGGAAAATGTCAGCAGGTGCTCAAGCCCCCGTTGACCCCCCCCCCCCCCCCCCCCCCCCCCCCCTCGAGTTCCGGCAGGTTAAGAAAACTCGGACAATATCCGCCCGCAAAACCCCCTACCCTTTCCACTTTAGCAGAGTAAACACTGGAGAGGAGAAAATCACGAATCATGGCGAGCGGAGAGCTTTGTGAGAGGGTCTTGACCTACCAAGCTATATCAACTCTCACACTTTGAGGAGGAGCAGACTTTTCCAAAGAATAATTGCGATCCTTATTATCCGAGGAAAAATATACACGGTTTTAAAGGGGACACATGCATTTGCCCAATCAAGTCGTCCAAATTCCTGAGTGACAGCCCATTGCCAACCAGGAAATCCGACAGAACACGCTTCCAGATCTCATCCTCATTAACAGCAATGCTTAGCGGAGATTCCAGTTAGAAACCTTTCACTTTACGGCTGATTCGTCTCTCGAATTAAGATATATGTAGACGTATCTCACATTAGGTTTACGTTACTTTGTCAAAACGTGCACGCGTTTCAAACACCAAAAGCGCCGTTCGTCTTTCAGCAACCAGAGGCTCGTAAAAACGACTTCGCGCGACACATGAATAATTCGCGAAACTTTTTTCTTTTTTTTTGTTCGTTTGTTGCTCGAGGGGGAGCGAGTGAGACGGAAGACGAAGCCATGTCCTCTCTCAACAGTGCGCGGCCGCAACACTGTACAAGCTGGGCTGCCTGGCTGCCCTTGACCGCGCCACTGTAGAAGTAGAAAACGCAGCTTGGCGGAGTTTTCTGCTTCAGTCTCCTCGCCACCGATAGAAGTGGAAAGGAGGGCCTGATCGTCTCATCTGACTCTGGGAGAGGGGGAGGGCAGCGTGCGCACTACTTCTTTGTCAGCTTTTGCTTTTTAAACTGTGCATTTCCAAATAAACAAAACACAAAAGTTACGATTTGTTTGTAATTTTCATCGAGTCAAGATCTTCAATGATTGTATCTTCGTTGGTATATTCAATAAGTGATAGCTCATTCAAGATATCTTCTTTGAATATATCTTTATTGGTAGGTTCAGATTATATATTTTGATTTAATATATTTGTTTTTATAATCAATATATTTTTGTAGAGCGAAGGTACTTTTATTTATATACTACAAATATATATTTATTTACTTACAATGAATACATCTTTGGTCTATTTTTATTAAATGAAGATATATTGATTTACATACCATGAAGATGACTTCATTTACAAACAATGAATTTACTTTGGGTAAATATAACTTCACTAAATATGTTTTTCTTTTTTTTGTAGCGTCGTGATTTCATTTTGCCCGCGCTGCAGTTAAGAAAGAAATTAGTTGACTAAAGGGCGTCTAACTAAATAACTACAATTCAATCGTTAAAAAATAAATCACATACTTGTCGCTAGCGCGATTTATTTAGAAATTCAATGAAATTAAATCAAATTTGAGGAGTACGAGAGAGGTATTAAAACGCATTTTAATATCAATCGTTAAAAAAAAAAATTAGCAGAAAGTAATGTTTTCGTAAATTCTAAAAATACGCCCGGAAGTGCAGCGACCGGTTGTATGTGCCACGTTACCATTTATCTTCAGGCTGTACTTACTTACTTGCAGTAGCGTAATAAAGCGCAGAAACGCCGGAATCTACACAGGCCTCGCCCGCCGCTCGCGAGAACGCCCCTTCCTTATCTATCAGGTCAGTGGAGGCGACGCTGACACAGCCTGCACCAGATTTTAGCGAGTTTTAGTAGACCGTGTTTTCCGCTCCGCTAAGCCCCTCCGCTACCCGGAACTCTACAGCCAAGGCCATCGGCGCGCAGGCGCAGTGGCGGTTTCTTCGTAGCGGAGGGCTAGCGGAGCGGGAAACACGGTCTACTAAAACTTCCTTTTATGTTCACGTCTGCTTCGATTATCTCTCTTACAGCCTTGTCCTTATGGCTGGCAAAAACAGTGCACGCGTTGAACGGCGGCGAGGCCTGAGGATTTGCTGAAATGATCGCGGTGCATATACGAGTACTTCCCAAATCACGGCGATTGAACAGTTGATGTCAGCGCTCTGTGTTGTCCAGTCTCCCCCTTTGTCCTCGTCTCAAGCACTACCATGTTTTTGAACACGCAGTACCAACTCACCCAACAATCAGCGCTGATCTACAGCGTATCCTCGAACGGAATTGTCTGGTTTTCACCGCGAAAATAAACTATGCCTGGCCAAACGACCAGGCTCCGCCAAAACGTGGTGCGAGCGGTCCCCATCAGATGCCAAAGTTTCAGAACTTGCCTTTATATCTGATTCAATGCGGATCGCAAGTTCGTCTGCTTCTATTGCAGGGGTGGTTGTGACGTCAGAACGCCGAGCTCTGATGGAAGAACAGTGGGCAGACCTCAAGGCAGCTTGCTTCGAGGTCTAGCCACCACTGATCCTTCAATCAGAGCCAATCAGAGATCGACGTTCTGACGTCATCACAACCAGGGGCGGATGCAGGAATTTCCTGAGAGGGGGGAGGGGGGGGGGGGGGGTCAGGTGTTGGGTCAGCGTACCATATGTTTAGGAACCCCTTCCCCCTCTCCCTTGTTTTACGCCCTAAATTTTACACATGTAAAAATCAAGAGGGGGGTCAGGACATCCGGACCCCCTTCCCCCTCTAAATCCGCCCCTGATCACAACCCCTGCAAAAGAAGCAGACGAACTTTCGCTCCGCATTGAATCAGATATAAAAGTTCTGAAACTTTGGCATCGGTTTCGGGCCGCTGGCGCCACGTGTGAGCGGAGATTGAACGTTTGACAAAACATATATATTATTTTTTTTAAAGCCCTATATTTTTTTTTTTTTGTGACATTTCTATATTGAAAGATGAAGTGGTGCCTTTGATAGCTTTTGGCAGTTGATCTTCGGTTTTCCTGTCAGCGAAGACACCCAAGAAATAACAGCGGAGGTAACATGTACTAACATCATCTTTTCAAATAATTTATTGTGACAATTACTGATGAGAATGTTGGGAAGATGAAGCGAGCGAAAGAAATGGTTCAGGAAGCAGAAGTGGATTTGTCTTCAATGGCTAAGGCTTTTTCAACGACGACAGGGATGATCTTGACTTTCTTCGTTGACGTCCTCGGAGCTTCGATGGCCAGCAAGCCCGTCTTGGTGTCCAAGCTTGACGTCACGGTCTTCGGGTCGACGTCCTCGGGTAGTGGCAAGCGCCTCGTGAACTCCCGCCTTACGAAAGCACCGTCCTCGTGAGTTTCTTCGTGCTTCCCGTGAACCACGACGTCCCCGTCGACGGTACGAACCGAGAGTTCTTCGGGGCGGAAGCCGCGAACGTTGCACGCAACTTCGAACTTGGTTGAGCGTTCTGCTTCTTGCTCCGAACTTCGGCGCTTCCGTTGGCAGAGCCGTCGTCTGTTGCGGTCGCACTGCTTCGAACAGTCGTCGTCGTCTTCGACCCAATCCAGCATTTTGATGGGCGACCAGAGGTGGTCGTCGCTGAGAAGGGGGCAGAGGACCATCTTGACAACCATGGCGGTCTTGTTTGCTTCGTGTAGACCAAGCGCAGAACAAGAGCAAGGTGCTGCGTGTTGAGCGCCCGCAGCAGGCGATGCTCCTTTTATATAGGCCGCGTCGTCTGCTCGAAAATGCGCGAAGCTTCGGGAACGCAGAGGCGAGCGAGCGAGCGAGCAAGCAAGCAAGCAAGCAAGCAAGCAAGCGAGTGAGCGAGCGAGAGAGCGAGAGAGAGCGAGAGCGAGCGAGAGCAACACTAGGAGGTGTTGGCGAGAGAGAGCGAGAAAGAGAGAGAGAGAGAGAGAGAGAGAGAGAGAGCGCAAAACCGATTTTGATTGGACTGAATGCTTCACGTGACATTACGTCATTTGGCACGAGATTCAAACAATATTACGTCCCATCGTGCTTCAGACATTGCAGCCCGTTTCTACTGTCACTCCCGACGGATATCACTAAACTACGTGATTTTGGGTAATTACCACGACATGATGCACATTAAAAATGCCTCTTCAATTCTTCCGAAACAACGAAAAAAAGAATCTAGTGTGGAAACTTGGCAAGGCGTCATGTCTCCATTCCATACCGAGGTAACATGTTAAGTAATTAATACAGGTCACAAAAAATAATATTGCTCATTGTGGGGTGACAGAAAGGAAACAAGCCAAATAAGTACAGAAAAAAAAAAAAAAAAAAAAAAAAAACATTTGATTTTACATTAAGTCCTTATTTACTCCGAAAGATGGCAGCACCTACCCAAACGCATGATGGGGCTCCCCAGCGGGGCTCCCCGAATAATCTCGAAAAAACACGAAAATCCTCGATCCCGTTTGGTGTCACGTGACTACAACCCTCCAATCGCAACGCTTATTTTTGTTTCTTTTGCGCGCCGCCGCGAACCTTCCAGAGTATGCCGGAGAGCAGACGGCGGCTATAAAACGAAGCGTACGTCGCGACGTCGCTGCGTAGTCATATTTCCGCTCGCTCGAGTCGAAACAATTTCAGACTTGCACCGTCAAGATGGCACTGTTCCCACTTTTGAACCAAAGCTCGGACCTGGCGAGGCGCCTCTTCGACGACGACTTCGGCTCCAGTTTCCTTGACGGAGAGCTGTTCGACCCGCCATTCTACCACCAGCGCTTCTACATCCAGCCTAGGAACCAGCAGCAGTGTCCGTACCCACAGCGACAGCGCGGACACGGACACGGACATGGACGCGGGTCCCAGGCTGTCGTGGAGAGCGACCCGAACAAGTTCGCGCTCCGGGTCGACGTCCGTCACTTCGCGCCGGAAGAGATCACCGTCAAGACTGTCGACAACTGCGTCGTAGTCCACGGCAAGCACGAGGAAAAATCGGACGAGACCGGGTCCTACGTCAAGCGCGAGTTCACGAGGCGTTACGTCCTCCCCGAAGACGTGGACCCACACACGGTGACGTCTAGTCTGTCGGCCGGAGGACTGCTGGCCGTGGAGGCACCGCGCAAGACCCCGAAGGAAGACCCCAACAAGCCGGTAGCCATCACCGTGCACCACGAGGGAGCGCCCAAAGGAGGTGCTGTCAAGAGCAAGTGAGGCGCTCTCATGTTCGTCATTTTGTGTTCACGACCCTTCCGTGCTTCCTCTGCAAGCATTCCAGTTCCTTGCGTTACTTGTAAACAGTTTCGTTGGTGTAATGTATAAATAAACAAGTTGTATGTAATCTCAAACGAGCTTTTCTTCTTTCGGCGCTTAAAATGCCCGGACCGCGGTCATTGCTTGTCGTGGTGCCCGAATGTATACTGCCGGAGTTTTTTGCGCCGCGGAAAACGCCCCTCCCGTACCCGCAGCGCGTTTTCTTTTCACTTACCGCCAGCTTCAGCCCTCAGATGACGCGAGTGGTAATTTGTAGTGATGGGACGAATCACCGGAGATTCGGATTCGGACAGATTCGGAAATTTCCGAACTTCCCGCGACGAATATTCGGCAGATTCGGAGATTCGTCCGATTCGTCGCTGGTTGAAGACGGCAGCAACGGCAGCGGCTGACGGCAGCGTGAATCTTGTCGTAAAGCTCGCGAACGCGGTCAGTTGTGTTTCTTTTTAGGTACTGTTATTGCATATAACCAGATTTTGTCTCGTTTATTTCAACGTAATGGTATGTACTGTACTGTCATTCTAAACCCTGGCACACGCCCAGATCCAGCTGAGTTGATCGGTGTGGTTGACGTAGGCCTAACCAATGCACGGTCTCGGTTTCGCGGTGATCGGTAAAATGTAGCGAAATGCTGCGTATTATACATAATGTGGCGCAATGCACAATAAATATATTCAGGCAAGGAAATGATTCGTGTCCTTCTCTAGACCTGCGTATGTCTGTACCTGTAAGGCGCGAGAGCGAGATGAATGTTGCTCGTCACAACTTCGACCGCGTACCGGCACCGGTGGCGAAGAAAAACGTACCGTCCTCGGCAGCAAGTTTTGCTTACATGAACTTTATTTAGTGAAAAAGAAACACAACACAGGGGTGTCCAACGCGGAAACAAACACTACTAAATCGGATATCATTAACCAGAAAGGTACAAATGCAGTGCGGGAGATTAACAGTACGGCGCAAGGAGTTTCAGCCTGTTTCCTGCGTTCCGATAACAACACGTCAGTGGACACACGTTGGCGATAATCGATCCGAACATACTCACTTAAGTGGTGTGTGCCAGTATAACCGTAATTATCGGCACGAAATGTGTCTGTACCGAACAGCATGCACGGCATCGATCTCTTGCGGCGATGAAAACATGCACTTGTATTTCCACGTGCTGCAAGCACGCCTATTTTGGTCACAATCCGAGACCGAAACCAATTTTCCCGCGATACCAGCCGGTACCGTTCGACAAACATCCACAATAATATAAACAAGGCGGGACATTTTATTTATTACTATGATATTATATTACAATATTATTTTGTGCGCTTTGTAGAATTTAGTGAATTTAATATTACAAAGATTGAAACACTCATCAACGTGATCCGGCCACCATGGCAACGCTCCGAATCTTTCCGAACTTTTCCGAATCGCTTGAGATTCGGCTACTCTTCCGAATCTTTCCGAATCTCCAGATTCGGCTCCGAATCTCGATTCGGATAAAGATTCGTCCCATCACTAGTAATTTGTCAGATAAAGAGCTGTGTTGGAGCGGCTTGAGGTGCTAGTGGCGCCATCTTGGAAATGCGGCTGAAAACATACGCTGCGTCTGTCTCGTCGGTAAGTTTTTCTCCGAGGCATTTAGGAGCTACTGGCAGGATAACGCAGGTGAAGCCACGTGCACGGCAGAAGTCGCCGAGCGCGTGCCGGAGGCCGGGTAGCCAAAAAGACTCCTTGTCGTTTTTATTAGGTCAGGTACTGCTTGAAAGCATGTTTCGAAGGCTGTGCGGCACACGCTAAAGGTCTGTTGGAAGTCGCTTCCCTAAACACAGCTGAAATTTTATCTTACGCCCGTAAGCCCCAACACAAACGTAACAAAAACAACTTTGGTATTTTCTTTGAGAAGCCGACATAAACATAAGGACCGTATCTCCACGTCTAAGGCCACTGATATTGCAGGAACTAAAAGGGCTCGAATCGTCTTTTTTATCATATCTTTTTATGCTAAGTACTAATGCCCCTGGGCCTGGTCCAGTCCTTTGTGCATACTCGTTTAGAGAAGACACGTTTCATGGGCACACATTGCGTGGACGCTGGTGTTTCGTGGAAACTCGCTCGTTAAGACTGGCGTTGGGGTGTTTAGGGATTGAGGATTGCAGCATGGTTATTAAAATTCCTTTAATCTGCCACTTTCGATACACCAATGTTGACTACCGGGTATAGTGCATTTCGCTAAATCAAGAACACTACAGAGACATACTCATAAAACGTTTCGTCGAAAACATTTATTTTTCATTTTTTTTTTTTTTACAATGGGCACAATAAAATTTGGAAGCCGACCTTATGCTGTACCGCAGCGAAGGCTAGAAGCACGAGCTCATAGTGTTGTGACCTAGAGCAAGGAGCTCGTACTTGTAGCCTGTCCTGCAGTGGTACAACATAAGGTGAAATAGAGTATAATGTCTAGCGCGTGAATCACCCAGGCATGCTTGTTTCTTTTCCCCTGTAAGCCAGGCGAAACGCCAAAAGTTTGTGGCAAGAACAGCAGGGTTGTGTTCAACGAAACGTCTCTAGGCGTGTCGAAACAAACAACGATGAAATTAACTGTGGATGAAAGGTAGCATGTTGAGGAAACAATCTGGCCACCAATGTCCCTGTCCATTCTGGAAAACAATTGATGCATTCTTACAAGTCTTTTATAAAGGTTCGGAGTTTGCTGCACATCAACCGCTCCTTCAAGTTCTGGAATCCGGTCGTTTAAATGGCATCCAGTCTGACTAACGCACGAAAACCCGCATGCCATGGGAAAATGTATGCATCACGGCCTCGTGACACCCAGTTACCACATCTCTGTGGTATTAACCAGCCTGCTAACTCAAAAATAGAAACTCTATAAACTGATAAAGAAGTTGAACAAAAATAGCTGCCTACCACCAAAAAAAAAAAAAAAAAAATACACTACACAATTTTAAACCAACTCTTATTCAATGGTTTCTTTTGCCAAAGTCTCCAAATCATGTAAAAATGCATAAAAAAAGGGAAAACTTTAGGCACACCTGTTTATTGGACGTTTTGCGCTCCATCACGCTGTTTCCAAAGCTAAATTATGTATTTCGCCTCGTGCTCTGCCGATCACCCAAGCAATACTTTGACGTAGCCAGCTTAGACATTTAAAGATGCATTCTCGTGGAGATGATCACAACAAGACTTGTTTAAAAGTGTTTTTCGTTAGGTACCATGCCACTCCTCGCTTCACTGCCTTTGGATGGCAGCTGAGAGAGAGAAAACAGGTTAATGTGCATCTTTGCCTACAGACCTAGAAACTGAAGACTTCCAGTTGTACAAATCTCGGATGCAAAAAACCATTCTAAAGCTTTCTTTTTTTGTAAAATAAATTAATTTGTTTAGATTGGGTCCTTGAAATACACAAACAAAAAAATAGTCCACATAAAGCTCGATTATTACCCTGAAATACACAAACAAAAAAATTGTCCACATAGAGCCCGATTATTACGCTATTTGCCAACATGAAATGCGCCCTCGTGTGCACAGTTCGGTCTAGAACACCAAAATCAATCCTGGAAAGTATTCGTGCTAAAGAGGAACCAATACACACTCGTCGCTTTTGCGCAAGAACACCTTGACCGCGGTTCAAGTTTAGGCAAGGCAACAGCTTCGAATCTCGCTAAACTCTTTTCTATACTTTGCGGCAAGACAAGATCCTCCCATGAAACCTTTTCCACTTTAGCAGAGCAACCACTGGAGAGGAAGAAATCACCAATCATGGTGAGCGGAGAGCTTTGTGGGAGGGTCTTGTCCTAGTTTTCTGAACCTGCAACAAACTATATCAACTCTCACATTTTGAGGAGGAGCAAACGTTTCTAGGGAATAATCACTGATCAGTAGGAATAATACCTATCCCTGTTATCCGAGGAAAAAGCTACACGGTTTTGAATGGAACAGATCCATTTACCCAATCAAGTTGTCCGAATTCCTGAGTGACAACCCACTGCCAGCCAGTGGGGCTTGAAGTCAAGATTGCAGGAAATCCGACAGGACACGCTGCCAGATCTCATCCTCATTAACAGCAGTGCTGAGTGGAGATTCCAGTTAGTGACCTTTTACTTTACGACAGATGCTGACCCCTGTCAGACGAACACCTAAAATGTCATTAATGCTAGAAGCCTTTAGGACTTTCAATTGACATTCAAGTTGAACCGTGCCAGGCAACAGCTGTAAATGTGGTAAATATCATTTAGCTGATGCTTTTTGCTTATTGCGGTCGCAAAGTCTCTTCAAGCACACAGAGCGCATTTGCGTTAAAGAACAATGTTATCTCGGGAAAATGCCATCGTTGTGTCCTCTAATACTAGGCAAGTAAAATATATATAAACATACCAGAACAGAAAGTTGTGTGGAGTGATTGAGTTTGTTTCACACCCATTGGCATTGTGCGAGTTTTGTCCCAAAATGCATCATACTTGCGGTGTGCCGCACAGAAATCTGACCGGTCTCCATTCCCAAACAAACTTGCCAAGTGCAGTGTGATGCTGTTGCCATCAGCATCATACAGAAGCACCCTGGAAATCTTCAGTTTCTAGATCTGAAGGTTTTTCAAGTTCAAAACTCATGTTCGAGCAATGGCAAAAATGTGCGCAAGGCTGTTTTGTCCTGCCACAGCTGCCATCATGAGAGTGCGCCTTTTCAAATGTCCAGGTTGGCTGCTTCAAGGTATTGCTCGAAGAAAGAGTGTGGTGGAGCGCAAAAAGTCTGATAAGTGGGCGTGTTTACCATTTTTTCATGAGCAGGGTTGGCCAAAAAAAAAAAAAAGAAGTGTCAAGAGGTGTACGAAATTTCTATGGTATGCGGGTTTTCGTTCCTTAGTCAGACTGGATGCTGTTTTAAGGACTGGATCCTAGAGCACAAAAGAGTGGTTAATTTGTGTGTGGCAAATCGTAAAACGGAAAATTGTAATAATTGTTGTTCAGGTTGAATAGGGACACTGGTGCTTAGCATAGAAAGACGTCACTTGAAGAGAATGATAAAGTATGATTCACCAGTTCCGGCCGTTGTATCAGTCTACCCTCAGGGACCTTGCACACAAAGATACGCTCTCTCTCTTATCTGTCTGCTTACTTGGACTTCTCAGGTGGAGGTACGGTAGTGAGGTCTTCCTCTTTTGTTGGTTGGACTGTTCCAACCTGCTGATTGCGGGGGTGACGGGTGTAAGTTCTGACGATGTGGGGTGGTCCGCTGAATATGACCAGGCAGACATAGAAATAAAATTTCAGCTGTGTTTCAAGATGGAGTTTGTTCCATTTTTTTTCTTCTTGTCTTATGTTTTTTCAACATGGCTGTGCAAAATATAGTAATTTTACCCTCCGACAGAAAAAAAAGAGGAAATTTTATCGATTGGCATTTTTGTCAGTTTTATACAAATTCTGGCAGAAGATGAATAAAAACTGTGTGTTGCCTTGAAACATGTACTTCGTGTGAAGCACAAATGTTTCGGTAACTGGAATCGCTCGGCCTTGTCGTCTCAGATGCCGTTTATCTAACGGTCAAATGACGAAAACAATGCAGACATGACCTCCAGACCTTTTGAACAACACCAACGCTGTCTGACAATTATACTGCCCGTCTGAAAATGAATCACCCTAGCGTCCCGAGTTATCACACAGGTAAAAAACGAAAAGCTTGAAATTAATCTTCCTGTGTCCTAAACCATTTCCTGCAAGGAAACTGCCTGTAGCAAAGAAACAGTCTGCAATAAAACATAACCTTCAAAAAGACAGCCAGCAAAAAAAACAAAGACAAAAAAAACAAACACAGCCTGCAAGAAAACCCAGTTTGTAAGAAAACACAGTCAGCTAGGGAAGTGAAGTGTGAAAGATTTCAGTTAAAACAAAGTTAACTTGCATTTTTGGAGAATTGATTTGCTATGCTGCAGTTTAACGTGCACAAGTACCGTAAAATACCAGGGGAGCGCCGACCCTACTTTCACTGAAAACTGGGTTAATCTAGACACAAAGGCTTGTTTGGCGAAATTGGGTGCCTAAAGTACAATTTGCAGAACTCTCAAGTTAGTGCAATGTTAATATAGTGGGCACCTGAACGAAATGGGCGCTTCCGCAATATTTTACAGTAATCACACCTGTTTTCAGTGGTTAAGCTACGGTTGTGGAGTTTGGGGGGGTGCTAAAATCCCCGGGGGATTTCAACACCCTCCCCACACTTTGCAACTCTGAAAAGACACCTTAGCTCTGCCACTGCTTGTGCTGACTGACCACTTAGGTTGGGCAAGAAGCACTACCCCAGTCAGCCCGAAAGCAGAAAAACAACTTTATTTTTATTTTAAAGACTAAATTGCCAACCAGATAAAACAATCAATGCCACTCTAGAATGCCAGGGTCAGCAAGGGATGGTGGCCAAGAAACGCACAATGTATCACGGGGCGGGGGGGCAACGACACCATGGCGGCGAATTCCACACTAAACATTTTGACAGAGTGTGACAGGTGCAGTATACGGCTTTTCCAAAGCGCAGAAACGAAAATGCCGGGATCGCTACTGCCGTGGTTCGGGACCTTGCAGGCTTCCCCATTTGGCGGTTTATAAAAATAGCGCCTGTGCGGTTACCTGGTGAGGTGTGCTTGTATCCTACGGTCGCTGTTGAACCTACGTTTTCACAACCAAACGCCTAAAAACGGAGCGCGTCCACAGGGTCCACCACGCTCCAACAAGCGTGTAGCCGCGGCTCGCAGACCTTGGTTTTTTTCCCTAATACAGCAACTGCCAACATGCTGCGATCAAGCAAAGCGTCGTCAACGTTTCGACATATTCGCAACGTCAGATTGCGTCTCAGGACTTCCCGTACGCACCATTGGTCACATTCTGTTTCGCTTAACACGTTTTTGCTCCCATAAAAGCTCCGCGAAGCGCAGGTGGTATTTGTAAACGTGCCGGCATCTTTGCAACATTGCAAGACAGTTTTGACATTTTGTCACGTGTGCAACACTGCCTCACGTTTCGACAACAAGTTTGCAAATCCAAGGCAGGTCCACATTGTTTTGCGGACAACTTTCCATCGACATGCGCCTCGTCGAGACTGACGTTTCGTAGACACACGCTCTTGTGATGTTTTGTCGATGGCATATTTGTTTTACCAAGTGGATTGGATTGGGATACTAGCTTCGTTTCATTTGCTGTAAGCTTACTGGAACCGAAGCAAACTTGCACAGGTTATACCCTATTAGGGCAAAAACGAATTCGCGAGCCCTAACCCTAAGCTTCCCTACAGATTGTGCTATGTGTGGTCACCCAATCAGTGCACAGGAGTACGACGCCGAGCGCCGATTGGCTTTGCTTTAAAGGATAGTGGGTATACCTCAATGCTAGATGCCTTGAGGCCTACCCATTATTTTTTTCAATCAGGAAATAAGAGCTCGGCGTTCTGACACCAACGCAACCTTTGCGCAAGAAGCAGACAAACCCGTGCTCCGCATAATCTAAGGCCCGAGCTTGCACCAGGCCCGATTGGAACCACCAAGGATTCGGCAAGCTAGGCTACCATCTGGATGCCAGGAATCGAGGCAATGTGTGCAGGAAAATGCTTTTGATGACACAATACAAATATCTCGACAAAACAAACACCTTTCAATGAAGCGAACTGTCGATGAAACGTTGCAGTGTCGACGAAGCATCGTTTGACAAACCGATTGCCACCGCTTAAGATAGCATGCCTCAAGATCTGGTGTTTTGTCTGGTGTCTCGCAGCCTTACACAAGCTTTCTGATATGTGGACACTCCGCACAGGTACACACAACTTCACGAGACTGGGATGATCGTAGAATTCTCAACTATACTTACGCGACCCCATAAACTACAAAGCGACGGCACGGGGATCGCTCCGAGTCCGTGCTCAGCGCAGCGACCAAGCTACGCTGCCGTTTGGTTTTTTTTTGTAACCACAAAGCTATAATCTTGAGCCACGTCCGTGGACTCCTTGGAAAAACCGATAGAAAGAACAAACAAAGCTTGAAAGCGTTCCACATTGAGCCTTCAAAGTGCAGTTAACAGTATTTGCTTATAAAGTGCACACACTGTACATATGTACAAGTTAAAAAGATCATGCTATGCCACAAAGCTAGTCTTTCGCAACACGACGCCTCTCGAAACGCGAATGAAACATATATTCTGCACCGTCCAATGAATATCTACGACTTGTGCTATCAGCAATCGCACCGCCGTCGTAGCGTACGACGGGATAAAAATAACGGAAACATCCGGCAGAAAAGAACCGACCTGCAGCAATAGGCCGACGGGTGTAAAAACATGGCGTAAAAACAGGCGAGCGTTGGACAACTTTCAACGAACATATACGCGTTTTGCTGCAGGTCTAAATAAATAAATAAATAAAGGGGAAACAAGCGCACGGGTATGGCTTGGCAGGAGTCAGGCAACACCACGTTTGTCAGCTATGCAATGTTGGTCAATGCGACCTACGCAAATTGCACTCGTGCAATCGGTACCTACAAGCTAGTCTTCGTCAGAATCTTTTTTTTCAAAGAGGAAAAAAAGGTGGTCGCCCTCTTTGCAGCACGAAGCGTTTTGACAACTGTGACTTGAAAAAGGTTGACGGTCGAGATCTGCGTGCGAGTATGTTCGATGGAAGGGGAACTGTGCTTTGCTACAACAAGCACGCACACGGTCTAAGTGCAGGGAAATTCGAGAGCTTCTTGGGGACGAGTGGAAAGTGATAATGAAGGTGCAGTAAGTCATGAAGCTGGGGCCGCTAAAGCAAGAACTCCGCACTATTCAAAATGACCATGTGCTAGTTTTTTCTTAAATTTTCTACAAATTGTTTACATCTGCCAGTTATCCAACAACAAAGCTACAGCGTAGAAAGTCTTGGCTCGAGAATCAAATTTGTGGCCAAGTTGTCGACCAACAGCTGCTGGGGCGGGGGGGCTCAGCGTGTATGCACGTTGGCAAAAGATAACTGCTTTTTTTGCGATAGCGAGACAGAAGAAGGGTGCGCAAAGAGGTGACAAGTGCTTAGCTCAAGTCCCATAGCGGGATCAGTGGACACAATCACGGCGCTAAGAATTCCATGAAACCTGGAGTGACTACAAAAGACGGCATTGGCATCCGGCAAAACCGCATCCTTCATCTCCAAACATCTCAGTGCTCTCTTTCTAGCGAAAAAAAACCCCCATGTCATCCAACATTCGGCGATTAAAACGAGAGCAGCAACAACAAGCATGGCGGCACTGACCAGAATTGAAGCCGCCAAACAGTCCCACTTGGAGCCAACGCGAAGACAGGAGTATCCCCTTGGTAAAAGCCGGTAAAGGCGAGAAATCAGTCGTCTGTTAACATTCCAACACGAGGAGAAAGTGTTGCAGCGCGTCGGAAGGTTTCGTCACGAGCGCACGTAGAGCGACCAGCACCACCACTTTGACGATGTGCAGCAGCTTTCCTCCTCCTCGGGCTGCGTTGAAGATAAGTTTCACAAGACCGACGTGGCGCGTCGTCACTGAAGACCCCACGATCTCGCGTCGGTCTAGAGCCTCTCCGTCGGTAGGCCGTCCTCACACCTCCTGGAGGTACTTGAGGGGGCAGGGTAGGGCCTTGTCGCCAAGGCCGGTACGAACGAGCACTTTGCCTTCCATTTCGTCGCCGACTTGGATGACAATCTGCAAAGGGAACGTCGCTGGCTAAGCCATCGCCAAGAAACTGGCGTTGCTGTTCTCGTTCGTTTCGGGGTAGGTCGCTTGTTTTACTACATCTGGGTTAGTTGGGGAATCAATAGGAGATTTGTATATGACCTGTCTGTCTAATGCCTGTATGGCACACTTGAATATCCAAATCGCCACTCTTTTTGTACAAATGGCTGTTTCACTGGAGTCCTAATACGAGGTGCCATACTTTATTTTCCACTGCAGAAACGTCCACATATCAAATAAGAGTTAATCACTCGGAGGTGGCAAACAAAAATACATAACGTTTAAAAAAAAAGATTGGTTGTGGGTATGTTTATACAGCCTTGAAGTTAGTCTCCCATCAACGAGCAACTTGTCTCTCAGCTGTAGATGAGCAATTTAGCCAGCGCAGTACAACCGCTAGCCCGGGGTCTTTAATGCGCACCATGCAGTAGCGATACATGACTGCATGCCGGTACGATGCTCATCCAGATTGAAGTGAGCAGGAGTGAAGATTGAACCTAGGATCCCAAATTCTGCAGTGCGAGCTTTCGCTTTACGTGCTCTAAACTGGTGTGCGCTAGACTATTCATCCACTGATCCCCTTAAAGGGGTTATGACACGCCAAAAATAAATTATGAGATAACAATACTGCTAAAACCCACAGTATGTTCCTATAATCCTGATAAATTTGTATTGAAAATGGCGCGATAGTTTTGTGGATAAATCGATTTATGTGCGGATCCCTCGGAGGGGCCGGCCGGGTGGAGCTGAAGGCTGGTGACGTAGCCAGCCTCCAGCGCGGCGTTTCCTTGCACGCACTCACAGACTTGGCTCTCTTGGCTTCTCGAGCTTCAGTTTCCTCGTTTACCTTCCGCGTTTCGAGCATGCGGTCCGTGACGATTACGTCTACGGCATCGCTCGCCTTGTCAAAGTGTTCGACAATGATCGCAGCAGCGATGAGAGTGATTGTTATCAACAGATGTTGGAAGCTGTTCATTTTGACTGCGACCCGCTGGCGACCAGCCACAGCGACGGCGAGTTGCAGACGGGCTCGCCGTGGTCACCGTCGTCTAGGAATATCTCGCAGGTGCATGCAGGGTGGAAGGTCAACAGGCTGGGGGCGAGATCAAGAATAGCTTCCAGGTTACCGAAAAAGGGGTTTGAGCGGTTTTGATCGTATCGCGGCGAGGAGAGCTCGGGCCATCATGGGGGCGCCTAGAATGAAAGAGCGTTCATGGTCACGTGGTTTATGGACACCATGGCGTGACTAGCTGGGGCAGTGTTGCCTGGTCGCCAGATGAAAATGATAAAAATTCGTAAATTGATTATTGCAATTACTATAGCTCTAAAAATCGTGTAACTTGGTGTATACACTAAGTAGCCTATGAGCATTCCATTTCAAGAATAATCTATCCGTTTAATTTTCGTGTCATAACCCCTTTAAAGGGGTACCCGCCGATTTTTGAGCTACCTCAACAAACTATATGTTCTGACTCCCCGGCCTTTACCCTTTCTGGTATGCTATTTAGTATCGTGAAATTCATAATAGTTATTGCGAAATCGACAAATGAAAATGATGCAAAAACAAACATTCAAATATACCCGCCCTTTTCAGGGCCGTGACGTCAGTGGAAGGTTAAGCTTGCCAGTCGGGCGAGCAGTCTTAAAAATAGAATATGCCAATCATTCGTTCCGTGCTGGAGCGCGGGGACTGGAGCGAGCTTCCAAAGCATTCATTTGACACCATGAAACTGTTTCGAATCAGTTGGGAACAAATTCTACAGTCTAAAGAGTGAACCCCAGCACTTCCACTGATGTCACTTTTTCATTGTTGCCAGTAGAGACTTTCAGTTTGAAAAACACGGTGAGGACCAAAATTGCAAATTCAATAACTTTGCGAAAAAAAATTATTTTGACCCAATATTTGGGATACTATTTTGGCGATGTTGTTTGGCGAGTTTAGCAAAATTTCAAGCAAATCGGGGACCATGAAGAAATCGGCGGAGTACCCCTTTAAGTTTTTCAGGCTCTACATTGCCTGTATCGTCTAAGCTGGCCTGGCAGCAGCTTCGGGAATTGAAGCCCAATTTGTCGCATGAATGTTTAGACGGCAGAAAGTTTGTCTGCCTTGTCTGACGGCTGCACTGCAGACGAGCAATTTGGCCCGTTTACGAACGACTGCTAAGCTAGTGATCACACAGATGCACGCAGACGTACGACGTCGACCAAGATTGAAACGGACAGGGCTGAGGATCCGAGGTTAGGATCCCAGCGTTCCGTGAGACAAGCGTTCGCTCCACGTGCTTTGAGCTGCACCGTGCCCCTTAGGGAGGCCCTTACTCTGTGTGCTCATAGGAGGGGATGGTACACGTGGCTGAGCGAACCAGCTCACCTGGTCCCTTAGCAGCTTGACTGGTTCATGGCCGTCCAGCACTTGAATGGAGTGGACGACCTGGAGTGCCCGCTCCCCAGAGTGCAGCTTGGCCACATACTTGGAAGGGAAGAAACCTGACCGGCCCATGCACTTGCCCTGCACGCACGACAAAGAGAAAAAATAAATCGCCTTGATCCTGCATAAAGCCAGAATTCTGCAGAATGCGAGTGGATGTTATAGCGCAAGACGTGATATTTTCCCGTTAAATTTAATGGACGGTGGTTCCGTGACACCAACCCCGTGATCATATGTCGTGTGACGTCGCAGTACACTGTGATGTCACGGTGTCACGCGATGTCGGATGATGTCAAGTGACACTGACGAGACGCCGTCATGTGACGGCACGACTTTTCGACATCACATTGTCATGTGGCACCGTGACATCATGTCACATTCCCACATAATTCCTGTAGTGGCACCAACTACGAGACGACGTGTCCCATAGGGGCATCGACCACGTAACCGTCACAAGCCCGTGTAATCACGTTTTCGATGCAACTTTTTGGGAAGCTCTTGAAACCGGCCCATAAAGCATTCTACGTTACAAATGTGCCCAACTTTGCAACTGCAATTACATGGCACCTCATACCGCTTCCCAGGTTTGGCTCGTACTCATGCAAAGTCCTAGAACTCGGGCATCGTTGCCACTGCCAAAAGATTGGGCCGAGGCGAGTGAAAGCCTACGTTTCGAAACTGACTTTGCAAAATTTTGCATCACATTCTTCACCCTACTGAGCCGACGTCTGGCGTTGTGGGCCGATGACGTAATGGTGTTTCTCGAATATGAAGCAAATGCGGTTTTGAGGGAGGTTTGTTGTCGTGCAGTTTGCGTTGCACAATGTGTGGCTCGCAATTGAAAGGTTAAACGTCTTCCCTTCAGGCCTGGTCCCGACGCCCGAGCGAAAGGGAAATAAGAGGCTGACAATTGGTTGCAGGCTCACCAACCAATTTGGTAAGCCATTACAATCTGTCGGTTAGAAGGCCCGTTAACGAATGGACTGATTAGCATGACACAGCTGCCTGTTTTTGTCCTTTTTTGTTGCTTCCTGCCGATTAGCATGACTGCTCATCAGCATCACACAGCAATCCTATCCTTGTCCTTTGTGTTGCTTTCCAGTTTATTCTTGCAACATTACCAGCATGCCGTAGTCTGTCAAAACCCTGTACTCTGTTTTGGCTTAAATTGCACCTTTTGGGATCTGATGCTTTAAAGGGCAACTCTGCTTCATTTTCTTTGTTGTAAAAACAATGCAGTCTTCCTCAGTATCACATAGGAAGACCAGACATCAAATATTATGACATAGTTCTGTCTAAATGTTTCATGAAACGGTCCGGCAAACTTTGCTGCCCGCCAAGTTGTCGGAATCGGCTGACTCGAGCGGGTGAATTGAGGTGCAACCAACAGTGCAGTCAAGGCTACAGGGTGGGCATAGCCAACATTGAGCGAAACGTCATCACCATATCCCCCTTTTTGCTTGTTTTACAGCGAAGCTGTATACCTCTACCAGCCAAGGAAATTTTCGTGTCGTTGGCGTTGAAAGCAAAAAAACTCCCGGCAAACAATTGAAGGCAAAACAGCATATCTCCTTTGAAATCAAGCAAACAGCATAAAAGCTCAGTATCTGTTTCAATAAAGAAAACCACAAAACAAGCATAAAAACCACGTGATGGATAAGGTGCGTGTGAACAATAGGAAGACCCGCCCACGCGTTCCGGTAAAGATTAGGTTTGCAGCTGCCTTGAAAGGGTTGACGTCATTCCAAGCCCTTGTATGAAGTGTAAACCGCATAATGGATAATAACGGCGCCTGCAAACAATGCAAAGCATGTTCATTCTCCCCGCGTGTGTTTCCTGGTAAAGATTACGGATGCGTAAGCAACTCCAAATGGAAAAGTACCCAACAGCATAGAAATCACGTAGTGACATCACCACGCTTTCATATATAACACGTGCTTCACCAACGCAACTCAACCAACCACCACTCTTGGATCATACATTGATTTAACCTGCCCCAAGCCCACCTTTTGTTGCGCAAAGGATCACGTGACATCTCATACCACGTGATAGCCATGTTCTTGGTAGCCCGAGACCAATGTTGCCGGATGGAGCTGAACTTTCGGTTTCGACTTCTGCTCGTATTAAAGATTAGATTTAACAATATATATATACCATTTTTTGCAAAGCAAATGACGTAGTTTCTTTTTCTAGTGCTTTTTCATGCGAACTCACTTATTATCCCGAAATCTTCGGAATGGAGTAAAGTTGCCCTTTAAAGAAGAACTCTGCCGATATTTTAAGCTACCTAATCCAAAGGCATCATCTGGAGGCGGATGACTTCCTGATTCCGAAATGCTATATTGTTTTCCCAGATTCACTCAAGTTAATTAAGAAAGTGATATTTTGTTCGCTGCCAAAACTGAAACATTGTTCTCCCCAGCTTTTTCCCAGTTTTCCCCGCCATTCAAACGTAACGTCACCGGCGGGCAGCAAGGCGCGCGGCCGGCAATCGGGTATGCTTGCGCCCGCCTTTCTCGCGGCGAACAGCGAGAAAACAGGGGCATTCGTGCTATCTGAAGTTGACAATAATCTCGAGTTGCACAAAGTATGACCTTAGCCTATGTGCTATATAAAAAAAAAAAAAAAATGGATGCAATTAGGATTTTGAGAAAATTGCTTTTACAACTCGGTACGTTCAAGGCGTGGCTTGCTAGCTTCGTGAAATCGCAAGCAATTCCGTTCTAATGCTATCAGAACCTAGTAGTTACACTGGCGAAGAAAGGTCAAAGAGTCACACAATACATTTGTTAACAAATTACCCAAGCACCACGGATAATGCTCGGAATGTGGGTACAGGTGGGCCACACGCTCGTCTTACCAGAAGTAACACGCCATTTGTTTTAGATTTTCTTTAGAAAAACGACTATTGCATATGCCAGCACGTGTAACTACTTTTGTAGCATGCATATTGTCCTTGGTGCTTGAGTAATTCAGGAAAATATCTGTGTACCACTCCAGAAGAGCGCTTCTGGTCGGTGCCATTTTCAACGTACGTGTTTGTGGCGCCAACTTTACTCACCTCCCCTAACAGATGTAGGCTGCGATAGTCGTAAACATTTAAATGGATAAAAAGAAAAGAACTGCATTCATGGAGGCCAGATGGCAGGTTACTGTTCATGAAGGTCGTGCTAAAATTAAAAAAATAAAAGAACTCCGCAACTACCAAGCCAAACATCCAGGTGCAATGAAAGGCGTATAAAATACACAGGTACACTATTCAATTTCATACAAAAAATATTTGCTTGAATATAATAATATTTGCTTTCTGTACTTCATGCAATAGTGCACAAAGTGCAGAAATGCACCATAAAATTATTAATTAAAAATAATTTAACAACAGTTACCCCGAAAAAAATTTGTACATAATTTCTATTTTTTTTTTTTTTTTACTCTCAGTGTAGAATACATAGCGCTTAAACACTCATCGTCAAGTGCATAGAAAGGGTAAAAACGGGTGTTTCTATACAAGATTTATTTTTTGATAAAGTTTTGGTTTTGCACAGCCTCCATCACCTGTATATTTACGTGCCTTCCGTCAACGACATGAATATTTTCATGATTTTGAAAACTTTTCAGCCCTATATAACAATTCGCCACAATAAATAAATAAAGACGAATTCGCCACCTCTTCTGTGAGAGAATATTGCACGCCAACCATTTGACAAATGCAACGGCTATATTGTATATTAATGAAGCTCAATATCTGCTCCCTAAACCTCAGTAACACCAGACACGAATAGCACTGTGTCGAAAGCCATGTCTAAGCTCAGACTTGAACTTATTTTAGATGTTTCACTTCTCGTCTCCAACAGATCGGCCACGTGAGGGGAACTCCGACAGTAGTCTGAGCTAGATTCGATGCCCGAAACAAATATAGTGCTTATAAAAATTTAAAAAAAAAATCACTGAAACAATTGCGAACAACCAATGTGACTGCGAGAAATGTCGACTATAGTGCTATAATGTACACTCTTTTTCTCGATATTATTAGCGCTCCTCTTTGGACGGGTGTCCAAGTGGTCACAGCCGGCATATGCCTGCGCTTGCCACTCTTGAAGCCGTCCCTGCTACAGAAGGATACTCAACTCGCAGCATGCGGCTATAAAGTAATGCGAGCTTAAACGAGAATGTTTCATGTGACGCTACATCTCTCGGCACACAGCTTGCGCACAAGCATCTTGACCTGGCTGGCCTCCATTGCAGCCGAGAAACACATTTGTTTCTCCCAAGATAACAAAAAAAAAAGAAAAAAAAGAAAGCTTTTACCACCACTGTTACAACCTACCGCGAAGCACAGATTGCTACCCATTGCAAAGGAACTTTCAACCTTGAAGCTGTAAAAACATAATCCCGATCGCTGGCGTACGAAAGCCGTTTAGTGGCTGCCAGGTTGCTTGTCCATCTACCCGCTGGTGACGTACACGAGTAGAGAAAAGCAGGGATTTTTCATTGTTGCCAGTAAAGAGTCTCCTCCCGGAACACTGGAGGCCAGCGTAAATCGAATAATCAATAACTTCATGAAAAATTTTAATTTTTATAATATATTTTGGCTATCAGTTGAGAAAGGGTTACTGATGCGGTCTGACAACTTTCAGCTAAATCGAAGACTCGAAAAATCGGCGGAGTTCTCAGGACGCGACCTGGGAATGTCAACTTTTGAACTGCTCACTCAATCGGCGTGATATTTGCAGGTGGTGTTTACAGGCATATAGGAGGCGAGTATGCAAAATTTCAGCCCTGTGTACCAGTCATATGGGGTACTATACCCCCAGAACGAAGTAAAGCATAGCTTTGCATGAAATCTGCTCAATGAATCTATCGTTGAGAAATGGTGTCGATAACCACATATTTTCCTGGTGGAATGCATACTGGAATACCTGTTGCCGGTTGCTATACAAAGAAATTTAAGAAAATATGCATTTTTCAGGTAAAACAAAAAATTGTGAAAAAAATGTACGTTCTTAGATTTACCATGTTTTGCAAATGACAATTTCTCATAATAAAGTAAAATGAAAATGCAAAATCTAAGTTTATAGTAACCGGATCCATAAAGCTTCGGCATATAAGCCACAAATATTAAGTTTTGATAGTTTCATACTGAAACAATAGTTTTGTTAAGGTGGGATTTATGCCAAAAAAAAAAAGGATTGGAGAAAAACACATTCGAAGTGCACGAACCTCTACCTTTTCTTTACCATTGGTGAACTGCAAATAATTGATAAAAGAATAACTATACACTGTAAATAAATGAAACTTTCTGGGAATATACTCTCTAGATGTTGGCAGATGTAAATAGGGCATTTTTCAAAATCATCTTTTTTTGCAGAAGTGTTTTTTTGTCTAAGTAGTGTCTTCCCTTACAATTTGGAACGGTACTCTTTCACCTCTCTTTTCCCTCGTCTAACGCTGACGCACATTCAGCAGATGTTTATCAGACTCTACGAGCCACTCAAACAAGGAGTTGTCTTAAAGGGGCTGTGCAACAATATTGGGTAGGAACGTCTTTCACTTCACATAATCTTACTGGCACTAGTGGGACCCAAGAATACTCGAACGCAACACCACTGACCAAGAAGCGCCTTCGTCGCGGTGGGATTTGAAGGATAAAAGCGGAGCTTTTCTTTCAGTCTCTCCTTCGCGAAATTTGATGATGGAGCTGTGGGGACAATGCCAAAAATGCGATCCCCAGGCGTGCGTCATCAAGTTATGCGATCCCCGCTGTGATGATATTTAAATGCTGCTCATACAGTGGGCATGAAGATTGCGTTAGGCATTCAATTTTGGCTCGTGACAATCAATGTCTCGACATGCATTCAGGTGGTGGCTCTTGCCCAATTGCTGGGAGGACGGGACCAGCCGAACCTTAACAATGTTTAGAGCTCAGTGCGCGCCCTGTGCTGTGCCAACCCTAGCGATGGCTATGTTAAAAATATTGGTGGCATATAATCGGCTCCGGATCACGTGGTTGCTTTTTCTGGCGGCGGGGGTAAATGGTGTCCGTTTTTCTCGTATTTACTCCGCGACTGCCACTGCGTAGAGATAAAAAGTAGCCCGAGTTTCTTAGGTAATAAATATCCGAGAATAATCCTAAGCTGTACTATTAAAGTAGAAAATTTGTTGCATCGCCCCTTTAATCTTATCTTGAAGCAACAGGGGTCTGGGCACGGGGCTTACCTGCCACCAGTCTGGATCGGTGGTGTCAATCACAGTCACTGTGTCACCAGCCCTGCAACAGAAAGTGCCACAAATATTCGATGCAATTGTCGAAAGGCACTCAACTGCCTGGGGGGTATGCTTTCTCCAGGGGCGCACACGCACTGTGGGCAAATGGCAGACAGGAGGCAGGCCAATGGGCGCTCCCTTTGTTTCACACAATGTGTCACAGTTGGCACTAACGTGACATTGGCCCCACTTGGCTGTTTGGTCAGAAGGGGTTTCTTATTGCTCAAGTTGGTACGTACACCCAATAAACACATTTCATAGCGTTAGTAGTTTTGCCAACATCTTTCCAGCTTGCGATAAAAATACGGAACAAACTAGGCAATCGCTTGTTCATACTAACAGTGCCAGGCTCATTACACCAATAATTAAATTAAAAAAATTACATGTCATGGATATCAGAATTTAGAAAATTAAGAATGTCCTGATACATAGGACAAACTTGGGGACACATAGAATCTGCTGCGAACGAGCTGGGCACATGCTGTGTGCATGTGTAATGTCACGTGATCTCATGATGCCGCACAATGTCAGGTCATGGTAGTCATGTGATGTCACAGTCATGCGACTTAATGGGGTCACATGACCTGTGTGTCAGTCAAGTGTGTAATTTTTCTAATGAAACCCACCCCATAACAGACTCTGTATTATTTCTTTTTATAAACTTCAAGCGCAAGTCAGGGGCACGGCTGTTAGACAAATGCAAACATCACGTAAAGACATGCAACAGCCATCTAACGTAAACTGGGGACAGACGGCTCACTTGAGATCGAGTTCGTCTTGGTGGCGGCTTCGGAAGTTGTACAGGACCACATAGAGGTTGGTCGGAAGGAGGCGGTGCGGTTTCTGGAAAAACACAGCGCTAGGTCTATAGTCAGAGTCAGGTTGAGAGTTCAGGGGAAATTCCTTCCATCCTTTCCACCTCAGCAGAGTAAACGCTGAAGAAAAGATTGCCTCCTCTCCAGTGGTCGCTCTGCCGAAGTGGAAAGGGGTGGGAGGAGCTTCCCCTGAGCTCTTGGTCTGTCGCCGACTATTATACGATGCAACCTGGTTTTTCCATCAACGGCGTGCAGACGGAAATTACTCACAGGCGAGGGGCAGGGGGAAGTGGACGCGCTGCTGAGAGACTTCTCGTTATCGTCGGGAAGGTCCACCGAGCTCATGCGCACTGCCTTGGTGCTCAGCAGTTGCCTCCGCCCATGCACGGGGCTTTGGGGCGCTGCATGGAGGCAGCGGAGACCGAGACGCATGTTACACACGCGGTGACACTTTCTCGGTGCGAGCTCTGCTTTGTTAAATGGCAAAAATAGGTGAGCTTCGCTCTTACAAGCTGCTTATGCCTCATGGCAAAAACGAATGAGCATCGCTCTCGTTATATATGTGCTTATGCCTCGATGAGCAGCGTAAATGGACAAGTGCCACTCTCGTGATATCCTTATACCTCGTTGAACAGCAAAAATGGACAAGTGTTGATCTCGCAGTTCTTCGCTTTGTTAGACAGAAAAGAATAGACGAGCATTGCTCTTGAAATGCCCCTATGCCGAGCACTACTGGTACTACATTCGAAACTGCAAACACGTGCATTGTTAGTATGGATGGTATGGCACGTCAGTATGGCACGTCAATAGTGTATTAGTGATAATTGCATCCTCACTTGAGTGTTGCTTTGGAAAATATTCGGATGCTTTTGTTCTGAAAGCCATGCATTCACATTTCATATTTCTCTTTCACAAGTCTTTCCCCTCGTAGATTCTTTTTTTCTTTTTTAATGTGCAGTACAAACCTAGATTTTGAAAGATGAGCTGAGGTTTTTGAAGTAATCTTTATGAATGACTCTGGATTGGGTTAAAAATAAATGGTTCAAATGTTCCTCGATGACTCGCATACAACACATAAATGGGAATGCACCAGCGGCGACCATTATGATGGGCGGTCTATCTAGTCGTGACTAAACATGGTGTACAACCACTCAATCCACATGGCCACACTATGCAAGTACACACAGACATGGGAGAAATGTCGGCCGACCAGGCAGCCGGAACTGCCGCGTCAAGTGTTCTAGAGACCAAACAGCGACCGCAAAGGTTCGAGGAGGGGCAAGAGAGAGAGGGGGGACAAGGGCGGAGAAGACAAGAGAGACGGAGAAGTCCACCTGTGAGTTGACGACGGCGATGCGCGTGTTCGTTGGACTCTGGACTGTCCAAGGAGAGACTCTTCATGCGCAAAGACAGCTTCTTCCGCTGGGGGCTGTGTGGGGCTGTCGAGAGAGAGGGGGAGGGGGGACCAACAAAGGGACAAGCGGGGTTCCGCCACGTCAGCACGGGATTCTATGGCACAGAAAGCCACTACGGCAAACAGATGCACAGACATACGCACGCACACTTAAAGGAGCCAGCCTCCCTTACATCCTAAGTTGGCGACTCCTACCGCATAAACAGCAGCTAGTTGTGTCGCTACGGCTCAGCAGGGAGAGACCTTTTGCTTCGGTTTGAGACTTGGCAAGTAACATGATTACGTATTTTCCGGTCAGGTCATGCTGTTTATCTTGTCATTTGTATAGGTTGCATACCGTATGCCTACACACGAGCAAAGCTACAAACTTGAATGCACATGTAAGCTCCAGCTTCGAACCTGTTGTGTTCAATTCGTCGGCCGTTACAAGGCAATACTGCTCAGTTTGATATGTCATGCACTCTCAACAGTTTTCCCAAATGTAAATACAGGGCCAGACAGATCCAGACCATTATTGGTCACAACAAGGTGCATTCAATCCCATTAAAACATTAATGAAGAGCAAAAATGTAAACCAGAACAATCAAAAGAAAAGGAAGTGTCTCCCAATTGCTGGGGCATCTTCATGTCCTAGACCCGTCCCAACGCCAGGGAACGATCATGAACTGTTAAACAGAACAACAAATGTGCTGTGGTTACAGAGAGGAAGGCATGCAAGTATCGTGCGGCACAATGCGCATGGTTCGTTTAGCCATTCAGGCAACTAAGTTTTCAAGCAAAAGCAAAATGTGTGCCTTTGCAGTGCAGCAAGTTGGAGACCAAGAAATGTTTACGGGGTTAGCCCTGCTCTGCTGTGCTGTCAACATGTGTTATCAATGACATTTACTGTCAACCGCATGTGCTGTCAACATCATGTTGAGGCAGCAAGACCATGGGACCATGCAACACCGAAACAGTAAGCGACAACACCACACTACCTGATACTATCTGTCTCCAACGGGCTTTGCAAAGAGTGGGCATGGAGGAGAGAAAAAAAACATGGTGTCACCAATGAGGAAATGGTTGCGCGGGTGACACCGCCTGTGCATTCTTAATTAAGCTTGTAAGAAGAATGGAAAGATTTTTAAAAAATTCATAGAAGTACAGTTTACATGAACACACTCTTTACAAACACTTGCAATAGACCATGCTGGCAAGGGCAACCGAACTGCCAACGGAGCAGCGCAAGCTTTCAAGAGCCTCTGCCATCATTCTTGCGTCGCAATGGGCAAATGAAGAGCCACGACACGATGCAAGGGCGGACACACTGCTGGGGTTAGGCACGGAGCAGGTTGCCACAGCGTACGAGCATCAACTTAAGAAACAAAGAAGAGGAAGAGTCAACCAAACGAGTCGGAAGGAGACACTACTAAAAGGCCAAGGGCGCAGCCACGGCTAAACAGAACGGGCCCGCCTTGGGCGCACTGCGGTTTCCTTTGTCGCGCTCTACAACACTGACAGCAGCAACCACGCAGGCACAGCCACTTCTGGTAGCATGGTGCCTAGATCACGTCTTCGACTGGCACATTTAGCGTCCTGTCCCACCCACACATCGAAAGTGGTCCCGAGGTGTCGCGAAATCATGTTGGCGTGTCTCGCCGTCGGATGTCGCGATCCTGGTAGCTGGTCGCAGAGGCTCCGGCAAATAGTGCGAGCGAGCACGAGTGTCGCCGTCTTTGCCGCGTCCCGACTCCCGGCTGCCGTAGCTTCCTTAGACTGTGGAGCTGAAGAGCGACCCACAGCGGGACAGGTGACTGTCGCGTCCGTTGCTGCGACACTGCCAGGATCGTGTCCAGCAACGATGTGACACTCCTGTGACTTCGCCGGGCGGGAATCGAGGGATTACTTTTAAGGATGCGGTAAACGCGCCAGTCGAAGACACGCTCCAGGAACCGCACCAAGAGGTTCCGACAACCATATTCCTTGTCGAAGGAGGTCAGCGCAGCAGACGGATGACCATCGCCCTAAGGGCATGTACGTCCGCGCCCGCTGGCTGCGGCCAGGCGACTAGCGGCGCCGCGGAAGCAGAACTAAGACGCCGGATGGCTCGCGGCAAAGATGGCGGCCACAGCAAGGGAGAGAGGGAAAAGAGGATTGCTCGTTGTTCCTTACTGGGTCGAGGAGGAGGGGCCGAGGCCGCCATTAACCTACGCCCTCGGCAGACGCCTTCGGGCTGCCCTTGTTAACCTTAGAGCACTTCTTGCGCTGGGCTGCGCGGCGCCCTCAACGACGAGGAAACAGGAGAGAGAGAGAAGGAAAGAGAGAGAGAGAGAAAAAGAAAGTGGGACAGACACAGAGACACGTTCAAGCAAGCGAGCATGATGCACACTTTTCGGCAACACCGCAGCACGGACCACGACAACGGAGATCTGGCCGTGGCGTCGGGTGGTTTGGGAAACGGAAACGTGTCGGAGAGACAGGAGGTGTGGCGGGGGCTTTTTTGGGGACACTTTCTGCAAAGTGAGGTTAACTCGGCTGCTCTTCGCCCGCTCTCAGTTTGTACAGGGTCGTCACAGCGGTGTGCCAACACATCTGAGATACTATAATACAGCCATTGTGCCGAATTTATGGCATCACCTAAAGACGGCCAACACGGGGCAAAGGTTGGAAACCAGTGCTGTCTCGGTGTTTGGTTAGGGGCTCGTGTTTTCACCGACCGAAGACGTGACGAGAAGCTGGTATACCGTCCCTTTTTTAAGTGATAGTATGTCACTTAGGAAAAGGGTGTTCTTTGTTTCGTGTAGACCACACCTCGGTTCAGAGGCTTTGTGAGTGGCAGCCTGCAGCTGTGGACATGCTGCTATTTTTTGAGCGTGCATATATGTTATGGAAGCCTGTGTCACTGCTGCGTGTCTGCCTTGTGCAGAAAAAAGAAAGAGCAAATTGTGTTTAATTCTTCGGGTAATGTCGGCCGGTTAGAGTTTGATGACGCCATAGTATGCTTGCATACGAAAAAGCCACATAGGAGAACTGTTCAGTTAGGTTAATAGGAGTAAACGACTAATGTTCACTTAATTAAGCCAACAAAGTAAATAGGTATACTCAAACCTATTTGTTTTCTACATATGCACTTTTAATCGGTGGTCTGAGAGTATGTTAATTTGGCAGTCCTAACCAATGTTACCAAACCTGCACACACCAGAAACCAACACCCAATCCTCGTGCACGCAAACGTGCACACTTCGCACAGTGTGGGAATTCGTTCAAACAGTGTCCACTTTCCAGAGAGAGGCCCAGCGCTTGTTTCTTGTGCAAAGTCAAACCACCCGACAAACAGCGTCGCAAATTCCACGCGGGGGAAAAAAAAAAACATGTCACAATGCGACAAGTGCAAGGGGTCAGGCAGTGCTCAAGTTTGGAGGACGGAGTGAAGACGGGAAAAGTTAGGCTGGCGAGAACCAATTGCATTTTAGTGTCATGGCACGTAAACAAAACATTTGCCACGCTTTCATATGGAATATTATTGTGTTCTAAGTAAACAATACTGTCGGAACACCAACTATACTTCCTTTCAGCTTAAGGCCAGATGCAGCCAATGCTACAAGCGCGGCCATGTGGCCCTGAACAGTGCTTGCACTGCACGAGCGAGTGTGCCTGGCAGGAACACCGAAAGCCTGGAGCTCGCGCTTGTAGCATCGGCTGCGTCCGGACTTAAACTGAAACAAAGTATAGACTCCAGAAGAAAATGGCATACATAAACGTTTTGACAAACCAAAAAAAAAAAAAAAGAAAGCAAATCAGATGCGAGTATTCGGACAATGTTGGCTAGCTTGGACTTTAGATGAGAAATTTATCCAGTGCAGTATGACGGCTAGACTGCAGTCTTTGAAGACTGGTTCACATTTAAATTTGAGTGTGCTTGAGTGCGAAGCTCGTACAACGAGAAAATACACTGGCACACTGCTTTGCATACACATTTTCACCACTTTTTATGCGTCATCCTTTCACTGTGGCCTTGAAATATTTCCGAAAATGTTATAAGCAATCCCTTTTCATACAGTGCATAGATTTCATCTAGCGATTACTGAAAAATATTCAGTCTGGCTATGCCAATTGGTTGGATGTGTTTCCAGTACTATCCAGTAGATGGTGCCATTGTGTCTTTTTGTTGCAAGAGGTTTGCAAACGAGCAGAACACATTCAAGCATGCTCCAATACAAATGTGCGAACCTGCGTTAATGTGCGTCATAAAAAATAGATTGCACAAGTGCAGCCAGGTATGTACATATCTCTTCCATCTACCCTAGTCCCTAGCCATATGGTTAACGCATCTAGTATGGGCGATGAAAAGCAAGACAGCGCAACTTGGAACAAGAAGCAAAAAAGAATCTAGAAGAGGCAAACCAAGAAGGATTGACGGCCACGACAAAAACGTGAACGCCTATCCGCGAGGCGAGAGGAAAACAATGTTTTCCTTTATGCAGAGCGCAAGTTCGTCTGCTTCTTGCACAGGGGTTGCTATGACGTCAGAATGCTGAGCTCTTATTGGCTGATTAAAGAAAATAGTGGGCAGACCTCCAGGCATCTAGCATTGAGGTCTACCCACTATCCTTTCAACCAAAGCCATTCAGAGCTCGGCGTCATTCTGACGTCACTGCAACTCCTGCGCAAGAAGCAGACGACTTGCTCTCTGCACACCGGCAGTTCTGCGATTCAAGATGGCAGTGACCACGTAGAAGTACACGCACGTGTATTGTACGTCTGTGTACGACACGTACAAGTGACGACACAAATAGTTCGCCCGCGGCAAATGCGTCGCTGACTCACCAGAGGACGAGGGGTGGTGCTGGTGTGACGAGACGGTGAGCATATGCGACGACGACGACGAAGCAGACGAAGAGGCATTAGACCGAGGCCGCCTCTGCTGCAGCGAGGCCACGCTCGACGTGATGCTGCTGCTTTCGCCGCCGCCGCCGCTCAGACGTGGCGCCAGGGAGCCTTCCTTTTCGCCACGCCGGCCGCCGCCTCCGAGGTCGCCAGCCTGCTTCAGGAGCTGGTAGATGGGATCAACCGCATCCGGGATGCCCGTCGCCACGGTCACGGGTCCTGGGGCCGTCACGAGCAGGCGTTAGGACTCGCGGTAGCCGGAAAAGCCGACGCACGGCGACGTGTTAGTAGGCCAGGGTAGGAGCGCACCAAGCTACAAACTATGCAGAGTGCGCCTTCGTCTACTTCTTGCGCAGGTGTTGCACTGACATCAGAACGCTGAGTTTTGATTGGCTTTGACGGAGGGATAGTGGTTAGACCTCAATGTTAGCTGCCTTGAGGTCTACCCACTACCCTTCCCATCGGAGCCAATCAGAGCTTGGCATTCTGACGTCACCACAACCCCTACTCAAGAAGCAGACAAACTTGCACTCTGCATAGTCATTGACAAAATAAAAGTGCCATTTTTTTTTTCTGAGTGTTCAATTTTTAGCACGCGCTTCATGGTTACCATTGTGTTTTGACAGCACATGTACACTTGACACTCATATGATGTTGCAGCGTTATTAAGGTGCCTGGCACCACCGCCCAAACATCAAAGGTGGTCTTGAAGTGGCAACAACTATGACATCACAAATGCCGAAGTGTTGTGCCGTTCGATGTCGCAATCCTGGCAGTTGGACGTAGAAATCAGAATGAAAACAAGCATGGGAGAATGCCAGCGCCGCCGTCGTCGCAGCGTCCCAACTTCTGACTGCCGAAGCTTCCGTGGACTGTCAAGCTGGAGAGCGGCCTGCCGCGAACAGGCGTCTGCCACATTCGCTACTGCTACTGCGATGCCGCCAGGATCACAGCCGGCGACCAGCACGACTTTTCTACGATATTGTCGGGCGGAAATTGAGGGACCATGCTTCAGGATACGGTAAACACGCCAGTCAAAGTGGTGTTCCAGCCACTCCCCAGCTAGCACAGCATGTCGGCCAGCACTGGGCCTTCATCAGCCAGTACCGGGAAGTTGTTGGCCAGCCTCTGCTGTCCAGTTCTCAGTATTGGCCGACGTAGGCTCAGTGTTGGCCGAAATGCTGCGCTTGCCGGGCACAGTGTTATCAAAGGGGAGAAGCAGGACAACCAAAACTTTTCCCTGCCGTTTCCATTCTGTCCATGACTACTATGGTGGCTTTATTTCCAGCACCCTCATCACAATTGTATCTTTCGTGCTGAAGTAAAAAATCTTTCTCTCTCTCGACTTGAGGTTTTTCAATACATCTCGTGCCATCTTAGCAACTCGGCAAGAATGAATTGTGCATACGCTTTCCACTGTTGACTGAATTCAGCGACGATTACTCAGCCGCAAAGCTGAATTCATCTGAACGTGAACATATGACAGCTGGTTGGGACAATAATAATTATGGGAAGACTCCCATCCGAGCCCCAAATCTCGGGCACCCGAGACGTTTTGAGGCTTCCTCGGCCCCTTCTCCAGAGGCGACTGAGGTGCCAGCACTGAGGAGCGGAATCCCTTGTCCATTTGTTCTATGCTCGTGTTTTTTATTTTTCTATCAGAGATGTGACAAAGCCTGTCGACGTAAACAGATGGCGAAGTGTCAAGGGGTCTATCTATATTTTTCCGGCACGCTTTGAATGCGCCAGAATCTTGAGAAAAGTTTCTGTCAAGGATAATCTCAAGATTGAGGATGCAGGTGTGCTTGTGTCATCGAGATACCACCAGCAGTATCTTTGTGTCTGTGCTCCTACACTCTAGGTTTGAAAGCATGAACGTCAAAACCCATTCTGTTTGGTATCCGCAAACTACCGCACTCACTTTCTTCCTCTGGCTCGGCGGGGATGATCTTGGTCTCGATCTCGGATGCAGAACGCTGCCTCCGAAGCAGACGGGGCTTGGGCTGCATAAAATGAAATGACGGCAGATGCCTCGCAGTCAGACCCACACGATGCCACAGAGCACCTGGTGCAAGGTACCCAAGTTTTACGAGATAATGTGACAGATTTCATATATAAAGTAAGCAGAATAGGTACACTGGGTGAAATGGGTTTTAAATAAACTGCATTACAACATACCGGTTCACCCTAGAAAATGCTCAAAGGTTTTTAGCAGTGCTTTACTGGCAGATGAAGCGGGGAAGCCGGCATTCGAAAGTTTCAGCCTAATGCGTTACCAAGATGAAATGTTGGATGCCATTTTCTGAAGATTTCTGGCTGGCTACTGACATCGCAAGTCATGGGTGGTGTCGGCTTTCAGTTCTACATGATGGCATCTCCATATGGAAATAGCTCTTGCACTATCATTCAAGTGAATGTCAGCTAGTGACATCTGTATTGTGGCATCAGGTAGCTAGCTTGCAGCAGTAAAAACACATCAACGTTTGGAGCCTCCTTTCACTTTTAGTGTGAGCGTAGGAGTAGCTAGAAGAGCAAGCCCCGGGCTTTCTGCGTGCAGTAAAAACATCAATCAGGTCAAGATGCTTGTACTTTCAGCTTCGGCTCCGCCTACACATAGAGTGAAACGGAGTATAGAAAGCGAACAAGGAGGCAGACGGTGAGCGTGCGCACCTGACAGCGGCCGGCCTTCTCTTGACACTCGTTGTGGACGTTGTACTTGCAGAGTTTGCACTTGAGTCCCTGACGGACATGACCTGCGGAAGCGTGACGCAAGAAGATTACGACACGGAGCTCATGACGGTATATTAAGACTTGCTGAAGTGACGACGGCGCCCTTCGAACAAGAATAGGGGCAAAATGACATCTTGCTGTGGGCAGAAGGCACGACAGACGGCAGTTTGCGTGGCGGCTGTTTGTTTGCTATAAAGGCATATTCGAGTAGTAATGCCGTGCAGTGTGAATACATTGAGCGTAGTTGACTCCCGTTTTGCAAGCGAATGTACAGATGGAATGACATTTGGGCTTCACCCCCTTCCATTGCTAGATATAAACAGCCCCCATTCCAGCAACCAGGTGTTTTCAGCAAAGGCTTTCAAAAATCACTAAAAATTGGTTAGTTGCGAAAAAAATAAACTCTTTCCGAGAACAAACTGCTAGCCCCAGCAGACGTCAAGTGTTGGAAATAGCATACTAATTAAAGAAATAAATAAAATTGACTGATTGATTTTTTAATTAGTGAAAGTAGGCATATGGTTCCACTGTGAAACTCACTAAGCATCATTGAAAACCACTAGATCGACTCTTTTTAGAAAGGTATAAGGCAGGGGCAGCATTTTCCGGCGTTCCGTAAACACGCCCTATTTTAAATGCATTTCCAGGTTTTGGTATTTTATCGGAGCGCATCTTTGCGCCCGCGATTCTGCTCCTTGGCGGTCGTGGCGTAAAGCCACTACTTCACCTCCCTCGTGGAATGGAGGAAAGTATGGCACATGTGTGCTGCGTATCTTGGTCACCAGGGAGCAGGACTGCGGGTGCAGAAATGCGCTCTGATAACAAACCGAAACCTAGAAAAACATTCAAATTGGGCGTTTCTGCGGAATAGGAGTCAATTCTGCCCCTGCCTTATACCTTTCTAAAAAGAGTTGATTTAGTGGTTTATAGATGATGCTTGGCAAGTTTTCAGTGGAACCATATGTTTATTTCACAAATTAAAAAGGAATTAGTAAATTTTACTTAATCATTTTTCTAATTCATATGTTTTTTTGTTTTTTTTGCAATCTGTGGCATCCATTGTGGCTGGCAGTTTGTTCCCGGAAATAGCTTTTTTTGTTTCTCAACTGTCCTATTTTTAGGAATCTCTGAAAGCGTTTGCTGAAACGCCCGGTATATACTCCTTCCACGGAGCTGACTAAAAGCAAACATTTGTGCGAACACAAATTTCGCACGTGATGGCAAGAGTCAACCACCGTTGCTTGAGGCGTTTGGTTTACAAATGGACGTCGAGCAGAAGCGGTGCAAGCTCAGACTGTCACCGCAGTAGTGCAGTCACACAACCAGACCTGGAAGTTACTGCATCTTCGCGGCATCCCGACGCGCAACATTCATATATGCTTTCTCACGTCGAACGACGCCACAAGACTGCCGACGATCGAGTGGCTGCTCGTCGTCTGCACAGAGCGAGACGTTGCCGAAAAAGTAAAAGGACGGGATTGGGCACTGAAAGCGTTCATGTGACATCATTAGTAATTGGCGAGCGAGTTACTCGCCCATTCTGCCGTGGTACTTATAAAACAGTCCTCGACTCTAAGGAAGGGTCTGAGTAATCGATGCGGATGTAATCTGTGAGCATCCCAATTTCGGTGTATCTGCCAGCCGAAAATGATTTGAAACACCGAAATGGCTCAAGTGCTGTTACTTTGAAGCGTAGCTTACTGAGCTACCCTACTCTGTACGACGAAGAAAAGACGTCGTGCATTCTCACCTCTGAGGATCTCCCGGCAGGCATCGCAGGCGGTCACCTTCTTGTAGGTGTACTCTTGGAACATGTGCTGGCCCGTGTCCCAGGAAGATGAGCCGCCGCCCGAGTTGCCGGACTTTCCCCTCTTGTCGGATGCGTCAGGCCTGCAAGACGGAGACGTCAAGCGTTGCAGATGGGCCCTGTTACACTTATTCGTTTGAATCCTGGTGCCGTCCTTGGCACCAGGATTCGTCTCATTCAATTGGCACAGTTCGTTCATCAAAATACTATTGAGAATATCTCGTTTTTAGAGACCGCTTAAAATAATGACAATAACCCGCAAAATATTTCGTGTGGTTCTTGTCTTTCGTAGGTGATCATATCATGAGTTTATAGTCTAAACAAGAAAGTGTGCATGTACACATGGTTGCAGAAACGGTAAGGGAAATTCTGGAGCACGACGAGCAGTTACTGTGAGCCAAAAAGTGTTGTAGTGCGTTTACACGGCAGCTTGTGCCTCCAGAACACATCTGAATGGATACATTCCCTTTTGGTGCATTCATAGGACAGATAGGAAACGCCCAAAGACAAGGGCAATGTGGGGCTGTGGTTAGCATACTCGACTGGTAATTACACAGTTGTTGCTTGTTGACAGTTGCTACACTAACCGCACACATTACCGTACTAGCCAAAGTATTACAAGGGCACAGAAGACGGGCACCGACTGCTTTGCTTCGTGACGCCACATTGTTAATCCCTCATGTTTGTCAATCGCTCTTTTCGCTGCTCCGACTACACTCTAGGAAATCTGGAGCTTCCACTTTTCCGTGGAGCATCCTAAAATCCAAAATCGAGGCGGTCCTAGTGGTGTAGTGCCGTGCAAAGCATCTTGGGAACCCCTTGGCCCAAGTTTCGCTTTCGATTTGCCCCCACCTCACTTCACAACATCCTGTCACGACCAAACACAGTGCTTACACTTAAGAATGTGTGACATTCCTTAAATTTATAATACGGTAGATGCTACTATAACAACACAGATAAAATGCTGGTGCGCGTTCTCTCTGGGGCTCCTCCGGACATGCCAGAGTTTGTGCGCAGGTAACCAGGACTACGTTGGCATGTGGCAGAAGTAAAATACTGGGCCGGTCATCCTGCTCCATCGTCTCCTCAACGTCCTAGGCTCCTTAAACTATCCACGAGCAGGGAGGGCCATCCTCCACTCTTAAGTGGTAGCCAGGTTGCCAGACAGGTATGGGACATGGGCAGAACTCCCCATTCCTCTCTCCTGCCTGGGCAGGTCCTTACAACTGCTGGATGCCCACGTTTCAATGTGGGCTCTCACGAAGATGAATAGGTGGCAATGCGAGCGGGTGCCAGCTTTATTTTCATGCAGTACCGAGACGCACTACTTTGTCAATGGGGCAGTTGAAATCGAAACCATGCGACTCCCATCCACAGTTAAACAGGTTCCATAGTGACACGCGCACAGTGTTGCATGCGGGGATTTTCAGAAGTAGTCTATTGCTGCACTCCGCGGTGAACGCCAATGCTGAAAGTATGTCTAAATCTAAAAAAAGACTACCTGCGCCGTGGCACAGAGCACGGTGAACTCTCATGCCCAGTGCCACAGCACAGACTTCGTTTAGGATCTAAACATATATTTTCAGCCTTGCAATTCGCCGAGCGCTACCTCCAAAGACAGCAGTGACTGGTTCTGCTTTGCTGGAAATTAGACAATCCGATTTTCTTGGAGTGCAGTCGGACCGTTTGCATCCGACGGAAGCGAGGATCAAATTGCTCACTTGTCCGAGGCCCCACTGGCACCGCCGCTGCTGGTGCCGGTCTTGAGGCTTCGGAAAGCCTTGAGCCACTTGTTCTTAATGGTGCCTGTCACCGGCAGGGCCGGGGTCGTCGCCTTGCGGTCGCGGCAGTTCTTCTCCTCGCTCACTGCTTCCACCTCCTTCCCCCGAAACAAGGAGAACTGGAAAGAGATGATTCCGACAGCTCATTTTCGCGACAGTTAGGGCAGAGACTGGCGTGGCTATGTGACGTGGGTCGTCACTGTGGTCTGTGTTACGCTCCGTCTCGCCGTAACTCGGCAGACGGCGAAGGCTACGGTCCCAGTCGATGCGTCAAAGAGAGACACGTGGCCATTCTCTATCTCACTAGTTGCACGCAGTGCTGTCCAAGCCACGGGCATGAGAGAGGAAAGCTGTTTGAGTTCGAGTGACGGGCTAATCTCCGAGGAGGGAGGAAAGCAATGCCTGAGACAGCTAAAAGAAGGTCTGGGTAAGGGTAAGAGGGGATTTTCTCCTTCCCCTCCTCTCGAACTGCACAGGTTACAGTCTCGCCTCTGTACCCTTGGTACGGGCCATCATGCGCTTTGCTGCCGTCGCTCTGAACAGTTCAAATGGGCCGTAGTGTCTGTTCTTCGCCAAGTTACGGTGAAGCGAAGTATAGAATGCAGGAGTCGTTCTTAGGTTCCATCGACACCACCTAGAATAATCACAGCCTTGTCTACCTCCACGCTCCACGGCACATCATCACACTCCGAGGGCTCTGACTTGGGGGCCCGAGCCGAACACCGAGTGTCCTTCGATGCACTGACTGGATGCCGGGCCCAGCCGAACGCCGATGCAGTGCTCGTGTCCTATCCGTGTCTGTACTCATTCTCACAATGACGTCGGCAAGCTTCTAGTGCACGGACTAACTATTCTAGAAGGCGTTTTCTTGATCTGCACCCCTGCCCATTTTGATTGGGTGAGTATCGTGCTGCTGTGCCACCACGTAACCACTACTGTGTGATGCGTATAAGAAGCAGACACTGGTTAAGAGGCGTACTTCACTACAGTGGACACATTGGATGCCAACTGAAGGCAAACTATCTCTTTCTGTTTAAACCTCCTTGCAAACGAATTTTGATCTAGATCAACATTTTGAACACTTTACTGACAGCGTAACACGGCGATATATGCGATGAAAGCCACTTGTGACAGTTCAATTTAAAGTTAGCTCTATTAGCGTAACCTCGTAGCCTAAGGTTTGAAGTTAGCAGTGCATACTGCAATACTTTTTGACGAAACACTGATGCCAGTTATCTGTTAAATGAAAGGAAATGCGGGAGTTCTATTACTGGTTATACAAGGAGATGCAGAAAAGAGGAAAAACTGACCTGAGCTTTGACAGCTGCCAAGTGTATCTGTGCGACGTGGAGGTCGAATCGTTTCAAACTAATGTCCTCTTGGAGCTCGTTGGCCTTGTTGTACAGGCTCGATTCCAAGCTCCTGAAAGAAGCAGACAAAAATATTGCTATAATCGATACCCATTCCTTTTTTTTCTTCCTTTTACAGACAGGTGTTGTACACTGACATGGCACAAAGGCGACATCAGCGCTCCTTTGTATTGCTTAGTCTATTGTATTTCCCAAAACCCCAAACGTTTACTGTTTACTGGTGAGTACATTTCACCAAACTTGTAGTTTTAATAAAACTCGCTCTTTCCTCATAAAAACACGGTGAAAGAGGAAAAAAAAAAAAGAAAAAGTAATCGCTACGCGTAAATAGTTGCGGTTTGTCACGTGTCGTAGAGCGAAAAATTTCCGAACACGGTAAACGCCAAGAAATTTAGTATCAGTGTCAACCTGACTTACTTAAAAACTATGACGAAACTACAGCACATAGAACGTGGCCGAAATCCGCAACCGAAATAACCTTGAAATTTGTTTCTCTGCCGCCCTTGAATAACCGCGGGATAACCGGGTCAGTGCGCACTTTAGATTAGCTACACTGCATCACTTCTCCATTGATCTCGAACGCCAAGCTACGGTTTCGCGACTAGCGACAGAACCGGCCACTGCGGCGCAGGAAACGTCAAAGTCGAAACAGACTACGTACGTGATAAATTAGAGATATGAGGAACGGAGCAATGCGAGTCTGATCCGCGATGTTTTTGTCGGAGCTTGGCAAAGCAACGGCTGGGCAAGGGGCGCCTTGCGCAACTATCAGCTGCTCGCGAAGTTAAGCGAACCAGACCCTTCTCTAAGTCGCAAATAGTAACTTTATAAGTATATATGAGGAAGGTGGGAACAATCCGGCTCGCTCAAGAACTCACCTGACACCCTCCAAGGCCTGTTTCCGCCGTCCCAAGCCCGAAATATCGGGCAGGGAACGCCGCGGAAACCAGAACCGGACGCCATTTATAAACAAAATGGCGGCGAACGAGCTCCGTTGATGTCCCCATCGATTGGAACTCCTGTCGCCGACTGCGGGGGCGGTAGCAGACGACGATTACAGGTACTGCGCGACGTTGGCTATGAAGCTATGATGTGCGTCGCATCGATCAAAAGCACCGATCTGCGACCACGGAAGAGTTCGATTACTTGGCTAATGCGTCTCCGAGTAGTCGTACCTCGGCGAATGTGGGGCAAGCGGGATACATTTGCCCTCCCGGCTTAATCACACGTCTCGCGTAGTCTGCTCCCCTTGTTTGCTTAGGAGTGCGGGTGCGCGCGATTTGGGTACGTGCGAGGTATTAACGGGACGAACAATGTTCACGATATAATTAATGAACATGTACAGAGGGAATATGATGTTTGAGTGGCACTGACTTAGCAAAAAGCGACTAAGCAAATTAATAGTTTTTTTTTTGTGTGTGGAGAGAAAATGTGAATTTAAATCCTATATTTCTGTGATAAACAAAAAAAATATTAGTCGCACACGAAGACCAGAAGGAAAAAATACAGACCTTAAAGTTTCTTTATTAAAAAAAAAAAAAAGACGATCATAGAATTGATATTGGGCGACGCTTCAAGGACACAACCATCCGCATAAATAAATCGATCACAGATACTCCAAAACTCTCATATATATATATATAAAAAAACACGCACGCACTCACGCACGCACGCACGCACGCACGCGCACACACACACACACACAAAAAAAAAAAACGCGCAGGTGAACAGAAAAAACAAACAAAAACGCGTACATACAGAAAGACGCAGTTTCGTGCACTCGTTCATTAACTTTTTTCGCGTTACGTGCTCATGAGCGACGAATGCTTATAATGATGCACAACAGGTAGATGTTGAGGTAAAAATTGTGCAGCACTTTGCCCATACCTGGCAAAGTTGTCGTACATAGATTGCGTATGACGGTCACGTGGTGACTTGACGTCATGTGACTCCGCACGTCATATCACGGGCGAACGCGCGCCTTGTTGTTACGCTCTCGCGTGTCTTTGGAAACCCTAAAAAAAGTATTGTACCTCAACACGCCAGTGTCAGCCGCACGGAGGGTGTACCGACAGGGCAGTGAAGTTTCTAGAAAGCCTATCCCCGCTTAGTTTCCAGTACCATGTTCGCTGTACGAGAAAGCCCAATTAGAGCTCCTATGTTCAAGGTGCCGTGCAGCGAGGCTAAAGTTTTTATATACGCTACTGAATGGCGATTTTTAATGCCACAACTGGTCCGAGTTACGCGAAGCTTGTACAACAGGGCACTGGTTCCGTATTTTTGTCGTACTGACTCTTCTAAATTTACCCTTTTTTTCCACGAACAATCAAAGCGTGGAACAGCCTTTCCGAAGTGCAGGTGAACTCATGATAAGTCGTAGTGTGCAGAAGTGCACAAGGCGTTTGAGATTAGAGCAAAGGGAGATGACTGCGTTAGCGAGCCTTCCCTTGCCCTCTCAGGGAAAGAGTTTGATTTTATCAAGAGGTCTTCTGGATTGAAGGGATGAATAGGCGTTTTTGACGGCCTATATATTATGTGTTTTTTCCTAAATAAACTTTAGTTGCGAGTGCGCCTCGTCCTGTTTACTCTCGTTTTTGTCCTGTCGTTTTTTGGCGCTGTATTTACTGAAAAGTCGTATTATTTAAAAAAACAAAAAAAAAAAAAAAAAAACATTGGAAGGCTGTCCGTCAATAGTTGACTGTTTTGTATCGTTTTGCTGTTCGTTGTATTTCTATATTATTATTGCGTATTCACTACATTTTATTATTTTCTCGTACGAGTTCTTGTCCAGTAAAGTGTACCGACCCCTCCTGCCACAACCTCCAAAAGGAGGTTAGCGGTATTTATAAATAAAAAGTGCGAGCCAACCGGTCTCCCACCTCTGTTGCAGCCTGAGCAGTGCGTCGAGCGTCTCCTGCAGCTGGCGGACCTGCGTCTCGAGCTGCCCGATGTCCTGCTTGAGGCTCTCTGCCCTGGCCGCCACCGAGAGGGACGCCAGCCGGTCAACCACCATCTGCTCGCCGAGCGTCTGCTGGGAGTCCTGGAAATTGCGGTCCAAACCAAGCCGCAAAACGAGCCCGCAAAAATAAGAAAAGCGGAACCCGTTCCTTCTATTTTTTTTAGAGCGCAGCTCTTAGGCGCCCGTTTCCGGCTTGAGCGGCGTCGGCGTAACCAAGGTCACCCCAAGGTCACGTGACCCCCCCAAGGTCGCGTGACCCCTCCCAAGGTCATGTGACCCCCAAGATGACTCCCCCGTGACCCCCCTCCCCCCCCCCCCCCCCGAAGTCACGTCACCCCCCCCCCCCCGAGGTCACGTGACCCCCTCCCCCGAGGTCAGGTGACTTCAAGAAGAGTGGTTGTTTGGGCGAGTTGGTTTGACATCTTATACAATCTTGTGCGCAACAAAGACGAGGACAAAAGCAGAGAAGAGGAGACAACAAGGCGCAACTTTCAACTGAATTCTATTGAAAACGTGTTCCGGTATATATAGTCTCAACCATCGTCACAATGACAACAAAACGACAAAGGTAAAGGAAAAACACCATCACAGAGCATAACTGGGAAACAACACCATCTCGTTCTCAGGAAAAACAATTCCTTCTCCGATAATGCAATCGACGGCATAGCAACACACATGTCTCCTAAATAATCAATGTGCTCGGCTTCTATGATTTCGCGTGTTACCGCTGACTTGCATTTCCCAATTTTTACGCATTCATCCAACAGTGGGGTTGTACCCCACTGTTGGATTGATTCATCCAACAGTGAGGCATAACTGTTGGATTGATTCATCTAACAGTTATGCTCTGTGATGGTGTTTTTCCTTTACTTTTGTCGTTTTGTTGTCATTGTGACGATGGTTGAGACTATATATACCGGAACACGTTTTCAATAAAATTCAGTTGAAAGTTGCACCTTGTTGTGTCCTCTTCTCTGCTTTTGTCCTCGTCTTTGTTGCGCACAAGATTGTATAAGATGTCAGGTGACCCCCCGGAATGTATTAAAGAATGAGGGGAGGAGGAGGAGAAGGAGGAGGAGGGGTCTACCCTCCCCTCAGTACCCTTCCCTCCTCCTCCTCAAGAGCTGCGCTCCAATTGGGCGTTACAGGGAGTTGTAAACGGCTCTCTCATCTTTTTAAGTTCCGTTTGCTGTTTTGGTTTAAAAGCGCGCGGGAGTGTATGAACGAGAATTTGAGGTAATAGCACGCTGGAAAGCGGAAGGCTAGAGTAGCGCCATTTTGAGAGCGAGAGAGAATAGGGGAAACCGGGCTACCGGCGCTTTCCCCCTTGCTGGTGCGTTAGAAAGAGTGGAGGTCCCGGATGAGAGGCTTCGCCGATGTTGGGTGTATGCATCGCCCGAACTTGCTTCGCCCTTTCTTCTCTGTTTTACACTCCTAAACTTAATTAGAGCCGCGGGCTTCGATGACGACAGTGCCCCGGCCATCGGGACACCATCGACAGAAAGCGTCGAATACTGTCAGATGACCCATGTTGCTTGCGCGGAATCCGGCAAGTGCGGCGGCAATGTCTCTAAGCTACATCGCTTTCCACATGACCCCGATCTCCGGAGGAAGTGGGTTGCGTCCGTAAACCCAAGATACTTTTTCCCAACGTCATCCTCCCGAGTCCCGACTGTGCTCGGAACACATTATGAATGCAGCGCGCACTGAACACTGTACCGCCGATGAACATGGGGTACGCTCGCAAGGTGCGTGCAAGGTTTCTCGTGATAATTGTTGTCTCAGCTTCTAACTTTTTGTAACTGAATTTATCTTCATAATGATATTTTGAAGTGGTGACACTGACTGGATTTTATCATTTACACCACTTAGCTGAAGGCTCATATTCGCCGCCGGGTGTGGTTGAAAATTGTCGAAATGTTGGTTGTATCGGTTTTTCTGAATCGCGATCTCTTGCGCGATACCAGAGAACTGTGAACCTATGTTGAGCATCACAACGCGACTAGATTCTTCTTATTTTCAAAAGTAGTACACAATGTAGCTGGAAAGAAACCTACAATTCCTGTTGCTGGAAGTTGAACAAACATGATCTTGCAGCGATTTCGAGTCGTTGAATCTTTGATCGACTTGCTCCGGCAGTATCCCATGTCGACGAGTGTGTCTTTTGTCAAGAACTGAAAACAGCAAAGTCCAGATGAGCCTAGTCCAGACGAATGTGAATGTGAATGCATTCACATTCACATTCGTCATCTGGACTTTGCTGTTTTCAGTTCTCGACAAAAGACACACTCGTCGAAATGGGATCCTCAAATAAAACGTTTATACACACCTTCAAGCCGGAATGAGCTGCCTTCGTTCGTTGCATGCAATATCCTTATTTCGCGCGTCCCTGTTCCCACCATATTTTATTGCTGTGGACGACACGAAATGCCAAAAACATTCTCGGTGTGCTGCATCTAAAACGATAAAAAAAAAAAAAAAAACCTGAAGGGAAATTCAATCGCTGTAAAATGATACAATATTTGCAGCACTCGCCTCGTTTTTATAAGGTATTTATAAACGTTTTATTTGAGAATCCCGTGTCGACGAGTGTGCCTTTTTTTCCAGAACTGAAAACAGCGGAGTCGAGATGAATCTATTGCCGGAGCGAGTCGACCAATGATTCAACGATTTGAAATCGATGCAGGGGCATGTTTCAACTTTCAGCAACAGAAATTGAAGGTTTCTTTCTAGCTACATTATGCACTAATTTTGAAAATAAGAAGAATCTAGTCGGCGTTGTGACGGTCAACATAGGTTCACAGCCCTCTGGTATCGCGCAAGAGATCGCGATTCAGAAAAATCGATAGAACTAACTTTTTGTCTATTTCCAGCCACACCACCCGCGGCGGTGTAATAGATAATAAAATGGAGTCAGTGTCACTACTTCAAAATATCAATATTAAGATAAATTAGGTTACAGAAAGTTAGAAGCTGAAGTAGCACTTATCACGAGAAAACTTGCACGCATTTTGCGAGCGTACCCCATGTTCATCGGCGGTACAGCGTTCGATACGGGCTCCATTCACAAAATGTCCCGAGCACAGTCGAGAAGATGGCGTTGGGGAAAAGTATCTTCTGCTTACGGACGCAACCCACTGCCGCCGGAGATCGGGGTCATGTGGAAAGCGATGGAGCAAGACATTGCAGCCGCGCACTCGCCTTGCTGGGTTCCGTGCAAGTTACATAGGTGCTTGGACAGTATTCGACGCTTTCTGTCGTTATTCGTGCGCCCTATGATCGAGCAATGGTATCCCGATGACCGGGGGACTGTCGCCATCCAAGCCCATGGCGCTAATTAAGTTTGGGAGTTTAAAACAGAGAAGAAAGCGCGAGCGACGTTCGGGCAATGTATACAACCAACACCGGCGAAGCCTCTCATCCGGGATTTTCACGCTTTTTAACGCACCAGCAAGGGGGAACGCGCCGGTAGTCCTTTCTTCTCCTCTCTCTCGCCCTCTTTCAGTACGGGGGAGCATATAGACCTTTTTCGCAAGGGCGCCGCCATCTTGAATTGTCGTCACTTCCAGTATGGGCGAAAAGATTGCTTTGCCGTCGCCACGCCAAGAGAAGGCACTTAGGACATAAACGTAACCGTGAAACATTCCCGTTTTTACTATTTGCAGGTTGAAACGTTTTGATATTTTTTCGTCGCCCATACCGGATATGCCTACTTGGCGGTCGGGGGCGAGAGTAACCGGGGAGGCGGAAGGGTTGTGAGGAAAAGGGAAAAACACACACCTTAGGCGAGAGAGGGAGAAAAGACACCCTTTGTGGGATTTTTGAGTGGCTTCGAGGTGGAGAATACAAGAAAAGGGACTGGCTCCTTTATTTTAACGTTGAAAGAATTGGCATCTTCTACTTTTGACATTGTTTATCTTGTCACAAAGGACAGAAAACACACCTCCTTCCTTCAAAACGTTGCGATTCCGCCGCGTCATCGCGAGGCAAAAATTAGATTATTCCCCGACCTACAGCCGCGAGCGGCGGCCATGAGAAACACGCAGCGTGACGTCACTGGGGGTCTTGTAGAAATATAGCAAGTTGTGCGAATACCTGCTTGATAAAAGGTAACTTTACTATAAATCTTGTCGTTCCAACATATATATATATAAACGCGTCAAAAACCCTGTATCATCGACAAATTTTTTTATTATACGGAGTTTTAGTGGCGCCATCTATCCTATGTCCACAAAGCCGTCAGCTCTATCTGCTACCGCGAACAGTCGCCAGAAGCCGGAGGGGGAGGGGGACAGAGCCGGACGGGTATGGCCGGATCCGGATGAGGCTTTTCTCCTTTCACCGTATTGTTCGCGCTGCGTCCGTGGTCACGCGGTCACGCGGTCCCGAGCGGATGAGTCTCGCTGTTCACTGATGGCTCTAGAGAGAAAACTTTACCGGAACACCGCGCCTACCCCATCGACGTCACTGCGCACGTGATGCGGGAGACGATGTACGAGTTGAGAGGTGGCAAAAACATGGATATTTTTCATTTTTTTAAATAAGAACTAGGGTATCCAGGCAAATCTTTTTTCTGTAGTCCACGTCAGAAGTGTCAGGCATCAACTTCCACAATTATTTAAGCAAAGCCCCGAAATTGTTGCACAGCTCCTTTAACCGGGACCCCGCGCGACCCCCATTGACGTCACAGCACACGTGACTCGGAAGCTAGTGAAAAAGTTGAGAGGTGCCGAAAACCTAAATCTTTGTCCATTTTTAAAATAAAAACTAGGACATGCAGGCAAAAGCAGTCTTTTGTTCTTTACTTCAGAAAGGTCGAGGCACCAATTCCCAAATTATTTAAGCAAAGCCCTGAAATTGTTGCACAGGTCCTTTAAGCCTCCTGAAAAACGATTAACGTTCTTCGGGGGCCGTTTTGGTGTTGCAATATGAGCGAACGCAAGCACTGTGTGTTTGCGTGTTCCACGGTGCGGCGCGTGCGTGGAGCCTTAAATTGCAGTCTTGGATTGGAGCATGGCGACGACGTGCATGCGCAGCCTGGAGCACGCAACTCGCACGCAACTCTAACGCAAACGCACAGCGCATGCGTTTGCTTCTACACGCAATACTCAATTTCAATTCAATTCAACTTTATTGACTCCAGTTTGGAGAAGGAGACAGGGAAAAAAGCTACATTGCGTAGCTTGACAAGTCCCTGCCGCCCATACAGACTTCGGCAGATTAGTCGGCACTTGCAAAAAAAAAAAAAAAAATACATACAGAACATTATACAGCTTTTGATATGCTGAACAGCACAGAACTTTTAAAATATTATTTGTTATTAAAATACAATTGTCTAATTTGGTTATTCGACATATTTTCTATGTGAATATTGTTTTTTACGAGTTCATTAATGGTAGACGGTACAGTATACTGGAGCATTTGAAATCCGTAATTGGTTCTGGGATGCGGCACTCTCCAGTGCTCTGGACTACGCGTATGATAAAACGAAGAGTTTTCTTCCAGCGAAGCTAAGGAAAGGAATGATTTGTTATTATAATAAATACTATCTTTATATTTCTTTATTAATGTCTGTGTATATAAGTCAAAAATACTTGTTACCTTAAATTTTGAGAATAAAATATCGGCATGACTACCATATGGTACATTGGCTACTAAACGTAAGATCTTTTTTTGTGCGATATGTAATCTGTCTAGGTTTAATTTTGTCGTATTGCCCCATACAAGTTGGCAGTACTTTAAATGTGAAGCAAACAATGTGTTATATAATATAATCTTGACCCGTTCTGGTAAACAAAAACGATGTTTATAAATAATACCCGTTATTTTTTATACTTTAGACCTAACATGTTCTGCGTGTTCGTTCCAACTCATGTATTGGTTAAAGAACACCCCCAGTATTTTTACCGTTGGAACAACTTGTATGGTTGATCTATCTAGCTTAAGTGGTATATCTATTTGCCACACAGAACTTTTAGGACGAAATAGAACGGCCTTTGTTTTATTGCTATTGATTTTTAACGAATTTGCCGTTGCCCACGAACTAAGCACATTGAGAAAACTATTCACTTCAGATGAAATAATATTTATGTCCGTTCCTTGAAAAAATATGCTCGTATCGTCCGCATACGTTATTATCTGGGCATTATGCGAAATATTTATGATGTCGTTAATGTATAGGTTGAATAAAATAGGTCCCAAAACACTTCCTTGTGGTACACCTGCCTGTAGTTGTTTTAGATCAGAGAAGTGGCCATGGGCTGCATTTCCATGGATGCGACCGTAGCGCATCGAGTCGAGATTTCACGATTTTGATTGGTAGCAGTTGGGTAGAAGAGGAAGAAGTAAGAAGACAGGCTGCGTGGGATTGGTCCTTGCTCGATTCAATGCGCTACGATCGCATTCATGTAAACGTAGCCATTGAGGTACTGAAAACGGAAGCTCAAATAACTTCTTATTAACGCCGCCGCATTTCCACGAATGCCATAATTGTAAAGTTTACGCATTAATGTGTCATGATTTAACCGATCGAAGGCTTTCGAAAAGTCTATAAAACTTCCTACCGTTAGAAGTTTATTTTCAAAATTTTTCAGAATTATTTCTTTCATATTCAACAGAGCAAGTTCAGTCGATCGCCCTTCTTTTCTGAACCCAAATTGAGAATCTCTAACAACTGAAAATTTTTCACAAAACTGGTTTAATCGAAAATGTATCAGCTTTTCTAAACCCTTTGAAAATATCGGAAGTACAGAAACCGGTCTATAATTTGATAAATCATTTTATCTCCAGATTTATAAAGTATCGACACTTTTGCTATTTGCATTTTTTTGGGAAAAATATCCTGTGATAACGATAGATTAAACAAATGAGTTAAAATAGGTGCAGTTTGCGCAATCACATATTTAACGGGCTTTATTTGGATGCCATCAATGTCGCAACTTTTACTATTGTTAAGGTTACAAAACAAAGAGCTGACCTCATGAACATCCGTAGGATAAAAGATACTTTCATTTATAAATCTCGATACATATAGCAATGCTTCATTCACTCTACTGCGATCATTACTGACTAAGTTAATAAAATAATCATTAAATTTGTTGGCTAGTTCAGCTCCTCCGAGTTCTTGTCCGTTTATTTTTAATGTTTTAGTTCTAGAAGAGGCTGATGTTTTTCCTAAAATCGAGTTGAGTTTCTTCCACATACTGGCACTGGTACTTAAGTTGCTAAACATGTTAAAGTAATAGGTAGATTTTGCTCGTCTAATTAAGTTCGTTACCTCATTACCACATTTCTTAAAAAGATGTAGTATTTCAGGATTTTTTGTACGAACAAATTGCTTAAAAAGTCTATTTCTCTTGTTTATTTTTTTTTAGAATTTCGCCCGTCACCCAGGGTTTGCGAGAGCCTTTTGGGGGCCGATGTGTCTTACATTTAAAATTGTTCTTGTAAATTGTAGTGAATATCATTATAAAGCAATCATATGCGTCATCAGTAGAGTCCGCAGAGAATACCGCACCCCAGTTCGCATGTTCAATTTCATACTTAAATCTTTCTAAAGCGGTAAATGACTTGTCTTGAAATGTAAATGAAAGAGCATCATTTATGCTTACCTTGGGCAAATTCCGATGCACAAAAATGTATATGGGTAGATGATCACTGATTGAACAGCCCACAACACCACTTTGTAACAGTGAGGCATCAACGTTTGTAAGAAAGAGATCTATAAGTGTGCTAGAGTTTGAAGTCACACGAGTAGCGAAATTGATAGTATTAGCAAATCCAAAGCACTCAATCAACATGCTAAAATCTCTTTTTGTTTTGAATCACTTAACATATAAATGTTGAAATATCCCCCCAAAATTATTCTTAGGCCGTTGTCTCCTACGAAACAAAATAGGGACTCAATAAATGTAGTAAACTGAGCAATATTACCGCCTGGTGGGCGGTAAAGAACTGAAAACAAAAAGTCGTTATTTTTAAAGTCAATATCTCATAGTCCTCATTAATCACAAAAAACTGTTCTATGAGTTCGCACTCGATACTATTTTTTGCTTGGATACACACACCGCCACAACGTCTAGCAGAGCGATTTAAATAAAATGTTTTGTAGTTCTCCAAGTGTATAACGTCACCTTCTTCATAATACCATGTTTCCGTGAACATTTGAATGTCAAAACTAAACCCAAAGTTGTTTAGTAAAATACTAAGTTCATCCTCTTTATTACGTGCAGATTGTAGGTTAAGATGAAATACACTATATATCTCATGTTTAGTTGTGTTGAATATTTTCTTAACTTGTTCTGGCAGTAAGTAATTTTCGTCAGTCATTTTAAGACAAACTCAATAGCGAGACACGATTCAACACTTATTTAATCTTCTCGAGGTCGTCCGCGTGCGTGACTTCCAGTACAGACTCTCTTATCAGGTACGATTCCACACCAGCTGCAGCACTACATTGGGGACAGTGGAGGGTGTTGTTTGCATTCACAAATGACATTTCATGAGCAATGATCGCGAGCAGATCCGCAGTGCCCGCCGAGCAGAAGAACGTCCAGTTTCCACCGCGGGAAGGCGAGCAACGAGCTGGAGACGCGAATAATAGACGGCTGATTCTGCTTGCATAATTTTGCTTCATTTTATATATCTTTTTTAGGGGCGAAGCTCCTTAGGGTCTAGCCTTGCCCGGCGTCTGTGCTCACATCGATTGCCATCCCATCTGTCTTCTTAAAAAAAAAGAAGAAAAAAAAATGTTTGCGCAGTCGACAGGATCGAACCTGTGCGGGGAGACCCCAATGGATTTCTAGTCCATCGCCTTAACCACTCGGCCACGACTGTTTTTTTTTTAATTTATTGCCTAATTAGACAATAGGAACAACAACAGAAAGCACACTCACGCTCACAAATGTTAAAAGCACGTAGGCCTCTGTGCAGTCACGCGACTACTTTAAAACCTTTTTAAACACACCAACGTCTCTAAAATGGATATCCAGTCCGGAGGCTCTGACAGAGCGCGATACACTTCCCGAATATACGCGACACTTTCAATAAAGTAGTCTCTAGCGGGGCGCACCTTTATGTCTGCGTTGTTTACTCCCGTTCTGGTCCTCCAGAGGCCGTGGAGGCCGAGAAGCATGAGCAAGTCGTACGGAACCCCACATTCATTGACCAACGGCAAAAAACGGATGCCATGTGGCGTGAGGGGGAGGTCTTTCTTCAGCGTGCTCTGAAGAATGTCCCATAGGAAAACCGCATCCCAACAATCGAGAAATATGTGTTCTATTGTTTCGGGCTTTTTACATAGTAGACAATTGATCGACCATGGGACAAACAGACCTCTCTCCTCAAGCCACGGCTTAACAGGCAGCGTGCCGCAGTGCAGTTTAAAGAAAAATGATTTAAAAGAAGGCTTCACCGGCATTTTCTTTACCCTCTTTAAGACGCCCTGCCCTGGTCCGTCACAGTACAGTGACCTATATAAAGGTACGGGTAAAAGAACGCCCACGAGGTCTTTATACAGCCGCTTGTGACTTACTGAACTTAGATACTCCAAGGAAAAGCGTACCTTGAGCGAAAGGAAAGTACAACTTCTCGCATGAACCCTTGAACGTTAGCACATATTGGGTCACTAGATGACAGAAGAAACTCGGGCAGAGAATTTTGCAAAAGGACCTGCAGAACTGCACGCAAAAATGAATCATTCTGGTCTCGCAAAAACATGAAGCTTGAAACAATCTGACGGATGAACAAGTGGGACAGTCCCAGACCTCCACTACGAACAGACCGAAACAAATTTGTACGGGAAGAGCGCTCCCAGCACAAACTTCAAATAAAAACTGCAAAAACTCTGTGCAGTTTCTGCACGTTAAGGCGCGACATAGGCAACGCTTGTAATATATACCAAATTTTCGCGATCAAAAATAAATTACAGACAGTGGCGCGCGCAAACATAGATAAATCGCGACCCCTCCAACCCTCCGCTTTTGCCCTCGCCCTATCAGTCTCTTCATTCCACATTTGATTAGTGTCTCGGTAGTGTTCGAGGGGCACACCAAGATACTTCACCGGCAAGGTTGTCCACTGGACGTTCAAAAAAATCCCAGGCGCGGTGGCCCAGTTACCGTGCCAGAACCCTGCAGACTTGCTCCAGTTTATTACACTGCCAGTTTGCCTGCAAAAGGCAGCCGCGACTCTGACAACTTCACGCAAACTGTCATGGTCAGTACAAAAAACTGCTATACCGTCCGCGTAAAAAAGGACCTTAACTTCGGATGACTCTAATTTAAACCCTCGTGTGGATTCGTTATGAAGAAGCTTTAAACAAAAGGGTTCTAAATAAATCGCGAACAATTCAAAGGGGATAGAGGACAACCTTGCCTCACAGAAGAGTGGACTTCAACACTTTCACTGACATTCTTATTAACAACAATTGATGTCGTACAGTTCGCGTAAGCTATTTTTAAACCATCTAAAATAACAGAACCGACGTTTGCGTGTTCCAAAATACAAAAAAAAAAAAAAAAGAACATCATGCGAGACACGATCAAACGCCTTTTCTAGGTCTAGTTGCAGCATTGCAACACGACCCTCGAAGGCGTCGCAACATACTAAAATGCTTCGAGCAACATGAATGTTCGTGCATATAGTACGACCCTTTATGCCGCACGTCTGATGCGGCCCGACCAGGGATGTGATAACGCTTTGCACCCGTCTAGCTAAGACTTTCATATATATTTTGTAGTCGACGTTCGTAAGACTTATTGGTCTGTAAGACGAAACGGATAAAAGTTTGACTCGCGGTCGTCGGACTTTGGGACTAGTACAGTATGGGACTTTAGAAAATATGGCGGCAACAAAGATTTTTCGTACGCCTCCGACAGTACCTCGTGCAAAGCATCGGCGGCTTCCTTCTTACTCGGCCACGACTGCGGGACGAGTAGGGGGCTCTGAGATGTGGCAGTAACTCAAGAGCTGGGGTTACTACCACGGCACCAGCTAGAGCTGGGGCAGTAATAATGAAGTCGAAACGCAACCCAGAAGTCAGCAGTACCTATGAGCAATAAAAAAAAAAAAAAATCCGCACCATCAGCACTACCTATGAGCAATAAAATCAGTATCATCAGCATCACCAGAGCTTCGCCCCAATCAACATCATTCACCACGTGGAGATGTAGTGATTTTTTTTTTCTGACGTCACACCTCACTTCTGTGACACCTCCTGACGAAGCCGAGCCTCTTGGCGAAACTGTCATAACATATAAAATAAACTTCCTAGCATAGTAACTTCGGAAGTACGTATGTTTGACTTATATATAGACGCTTTAAACACGCGCCAGATTGAGCCGCCATTACCGACATTCTCTTGTCTTACCGAGATGCCGAGCCACTGAAGCTGGCGTTGACTCAACAAAGGCTTATGCTGGGAGAAGGACACAGTAGCACCTAAAGTGGCAATAACCTGTCCTGCTGTGGAAGTGATGAAGTGAAGCGAACGGAAGAAGAGGAAACAAAAACTGAAGGTCGGTTATGGTGGCGCACATGCACAGCTGCCTGAAAACGTCTCTCTCTCTCTCTCTCTCTCTATATATATATATATATATATATATATATATATATATAGTAAAATACCGAGAGATGCCCCAGCCCCGAAAGGAAAAAAAATTATCGCCAAATTTAGCGGGGACATTTTACCCTTGTGACGTCACACGTGACGTCACGTGACCCTTTCCTCCGTACCCTTCCCTCCTTCTCCTCAAGAGCTGCGCTCTGATTTCGGTGTGCGATCAAGAAAAGTTGAAGAAAGGCTATTTTTAGATCATGTGTCTCTGTTAAACTTGTTATTGCGGCGAGAGGCACTGGAGCAAAAAAAAATTACACCATCTTGCCGAGGGGAACCATGGGGTGATGCGGAGCATCGCGGATCGTTATTAACGGTGTTATTAACGGTGTTATTAACGGTGTTAGTAACGTTGTTAACTTGCGTGTTATTACGTTGTTAACTTGCGTTGGTTACCACACATCGCGTGAACTTTGTTGGAAACTCCGCGATGCTCCGCATCACCCCATGGTTCCCCTCGGGAAGATGGTGTAATTTTTTTTAATTGCGTAGACGAAGGTGAAACGGTTAACGAAGGTCTTTATTGAGCAGCGTCTAGTACGTGAGGTTCGGCGCTCCGTTCATGCCTAGCGACACTACCGAGATCGTAGTGCCGTTTCCTCCGCTAGCAGACGACGCCGGCGATGCGGAGAAAGCGAAACGAGAGGGACTGAAGCGCAAGTACACCAAAATGCACGAAGCGTTGGCAGCGGTGAACTGAACGCGCGCAGCGCGCTACCGCTCCTTATATTCACACTTGAAGGAGAGGAGACTAGAGGAGGAGAGTTGCGCATGCGCGCGCGGTGTGAGTCGAAGCGAACGCACGCGAAGTGCACGCAGCTGGTAGAGAGAGAGAGCGGAGAGAGTAACGCGCAGCTGTTGGAGAGAGGGAAGGAGGAGAGTTGCGCATGCGTAGTGTGAGTGCGGACTACGACGCCGCGGGACATAGACCCGAGCAAGAGATGCTCCGCATCTAAAAGTGCCGTACTTCTCATTCAGCAATGTTGGTTTATATCTCGCCATAGCTACCTGCAGCCAGCGGCATTTTCGCCGAGGTCATAATAGACCTATCTCACCAGCCAGTTTAATGGGATACTGAACCAAACAATTTAGTGTCCATAATAAGTGGCGCACGTTCTTTCCACGAGCCAGCAGCCGCCGGTGTGCGCGAGCACACGCAACAAAAATGACGCCAAAGACCTCCATTCGCGCTAAAGAGGACAGTGAAATGTATCGGCTTCGGGCCAAAGGAGAATAAAGACAAGTTTTTCATCTACACATGGTGTCTGGTGTAAAAGGTAAGCGATTAATTGGTCTAACAAGCACGTAGCTTTCACTTGTAGAGATGAAAAGCCTGTCTTTATTCTCCTTTGGCCCAAAGCCCATGCATTTCACTGTCCTCTTAAGCGCGAATGGAGGTCTGTGACGTCATTTTCGCTGCGTGTGCTCGCGCACACCGGCGGCTGCTGGCTCGTGGAAAGAACGTGCGCCACTTATTATGGGCACTAAATTATTTGGTTCAGTATCCCTTTAACTACGCCACCGCTGGCGTAATGCATTGAGGAAACTTTAGTCTTTCTGCACGTGCGACAACCTCGTTGGAGCTCTCCGCGTGTAGAGCACGAAACAGCACGAGCCGTCTCGTGCACTGCCGCCTGCCCCCTCTGAACTAAAGTTATGGCGGCCTTACGATTGCGCGGAACGCTTCTTGATATCGGTCTTTTGATCCGAACTCTACGATTACTAGAAGTAGGCTATTTTTCAGTGTTTAAAGTAAAATATCAAATCAAGCCGAAAATAGCGGTGGGGCACCTTTCGGGGGTGGGGCATCTCTCGGGATTTTACGATATATACAGCGTGTTTTTTTGTTTTTTTTTATTCTTACACACTTGTTTAAAAAAACAACAACGTGAAAGCTACACTAATGCGGTTTGTGCATGTGGGTTATACGGCCATGCGGACATTATTTGGGTGGATAACTTTTGCGATAAGTCGGCTAATTAATTATAATTTGTTAAGGCACTTTTTTAATCGGTGGAAATAGATACATGGTTTCAATTAGAAACTTGCTGAGCGTCATCCAAAACCCCTAAATCAGTAATTTTTAGAAAGACTTCGAGCGCGTGAAAAGCGTAGTAGTGCACTAAAGTTACCACTCGTGGAGCAGGCGCAAGGCTGGGGCTAGATAAGAGACGGAAAAATTGCGCGGGCGCCTTCCCGCAACCTCTAGCCTTGTACCTGCTCCACGAGTGGTAACTTTAATGCGCCACTACGTTTCTCATGCGCTGAATGTTTTTCTAAAAATGACTGATTTAGGGGTTTTGGATGACACTCAGCAAGTTTCTAATTGGAACAATATGTCTATTTTGATTAATTGAAAAGTTAATTAACGAATTTTAATTAATTAGCCGACCTGTCGCAAAGATTAACCACTTACATAATGTACGCCTGGCCGTATAACCCACCTGCACAAACCGCATTAGTGTAGCTTTCACGTCTTTTTTTTAAACAAATCTGTAAGAAAAAAAAAAAAAAACAGTTTGCACATATAAGGTTTTTTTTTTTCTTTCAGTGTAACAGATTTAAAAACTCCGTTAAAGCTACAGTTATGCGGTTTGTGCAAGTGAGTTATACGGCCAAGAGAACACAGTATAGGAGGCTAATAGTAACGATCTGCCTACTAATTAATTAGAACTTGCTAATCACTTTTTAATTAGTGAAAATAGACAATGCTTTCAATTAGAAACTTGCTGAGCGTCACCGAAAACCACTAAATCATCTCTTTTTAGAAAGATATAAGGCAGCTAGGAGCAGCATTTTAGGGCGTTCCGCGAAAACGCTCAGTTAGGACGCTTTCCTAATTTTCGGTGTCTTATCGGAGCAAATTTGTGCGCCCGCGATCCTCGTTCCCAGTGGCCGAGGCGCGCAACACACGTGCGCCAGAGTTCTCTCCACCCTACGGGGGAGGCGAGGCGGTGGCTTCGCGCCCTACCACCGGGAGCAGGACCGCGGGCGCACAGATTTGCCCCGATAAGGAACCGAAACCTGGAAACGCGTCCAAATGGAGCGTTTTTACCGAACGTCGTAAAATGCTGCCCCTATACGTCATGTCTTCTTAAAAAGAGTTGAGTTCGTGGCTTTCGATGACGCTCAGTAAGTTTGTAATTGGAACCATGTCTATTTTCTGGAATTAAAAAGTTAGTTAACAATTGTTCATTAATTAACTGACTGATGGCGACGATTAGCCTCCGATACTATGTCCCCCTGGCCGTATAACTCAAACACACACACACACACACACACACACACACACACACACACACACACACACACACACGCACACGCGCGCGCACACACACACACACACAGGCACACACACACACACATATCCCTTTCTCTGACCGACGTTACGGTGGAGCAGAAGGGGATATGTGGGCATCGCTTGCTTCTTCCAGCTTCCCAGAGCGCTGCCCCACGCTTCATGCCTCATCTGTCACTACCGCCATATGGCACCATCTTTGAGCTGACAGCAGCGTAAATATTAGTGATGGTCCTAATCTGCCGAACTTCAGATTCGGCAAAGTTCGGCGTATGCCGAAGTTTTGAAGAAATAACGCTAATTAGCGTTATTTTGCGATTTTCATGTATCTGCATGAAACTAAACACAGAACTATAATGCTCGACGTTGCACGTCCGACATTTTTAACTTTCCCCATCTTCCTAAACGTCCGTGGGTATCCTAACACAAGAAACTGGCAATTTAAAGGTTAAAAAATGACCGCATCTCCACGTGGTGAATGATGTTGATTGAGGCGAAGCTCTGGTGGTGCTGATGATACTGATTCTATTGTTCATAGGTAGTGCTGATGGGGATGATTTTTTTTATTGCTCATAGGTAGTGCTGAGTTCCGGGTTGCGTTTCGACTTTATTATTACTGCTTTATGATCGGTGAAATGCAGAGCCAGTGGTTCTTCTAGCGGATCAGCTTGGATCCGCTAGAAGCCGTGGGAACGCATCTCCACCGTTGAAGTCAACGGTCCATGTCAGAAAGAGAATGAATGGTATGGAACGTGGTTATATACGCAGTTGAGCATTTGATCGCAGCGCCCTCTCGTTTATAAACGTTGAGCCAATGCATGCAAAGTTTAACGCGATTATATACGCATTTGACCGCAGCGCCCTCTCCTGTATAGACGTTGAGCGGCGACATGCAATGTTTCATCCATGACACCCCAGCTTTTCAGTTACTACCACATCTCAGAGCCCCCTGCTCGTACCACAGTCGTGGCCGAGTGGTTAAGGCGATGGACTGAAAATCCATTGGGGTCTCCACGCACGGGTTCGAATCCTGTCGACTGCGCAAACATTTTTTTCTTTTTATGTGAGCACGGACGCCGGCCGGCCGGCCGGACGGACGGACAAGGCTAGACCCTAAGGAGCTTTGCCCCTAAAACGAGACGTTGCGAATATGGGACTCACATTTTCATGCAAAGCTGACGTCAAGTTGCTCAAATAGAAAAACATGCATACTGACAATAATATTGTTATCTTTACTGGTGAAGGTTCGGTAACCGTTGCACTCATTTTCGCGCTCGAAACGGTGCCTCAAAGAGGAAATAAAAACGCATCGTTATTGCCTTTGTATTTACACCACACAGACTTGCAGGCTTGCGCTGATGAGGCGTCCAAACCAAAACTCTCGTAGCGTGATTCGTGACTGCGCTCGCTGCTACCCAACGTTGCTACTACCCAACCTCATTGTCACGCCACTCTGCAAGAAGTCACTAAAATTGCTAGTAAAACACAAAAACATCACCGATACAATTATCTTGTAAAATATCACCGTATTTAATAATAACTGTGCCAATATGCATTACATGTTGCATTTAAGTTAAGAAAAATACAACGTAACACCCTTTTTACACCAGAAAAAAATATCCACGTAAGTCTGGTAACAATGTATTTTTGCCAAATCGTTGCCGACTTTTTAGAAAAGTTCGGCAAAAGTTCGGCTTTGCCGAATCCCAAGATTCGGCGCCAAACTTTCGATTAGGCAAAAGTTCGGCCCATCACTAGTAAATATATATACAGTATATGAAAAGATATAAGGTGTCAGGTTCCCATTTACGGCTTAACAATACCTCCATACAAACTGGTATGAAACGCGCTGTTTGCAAAGAAACCCGCGTTTGCCCACACGAGGTGTGGGCACAGCGCATGCGCATAAACCAGAATTCCGTAAAGCAATGCGTCTGCGCATGCGCCATGTCGACAGCAGCGCCACCGCAGCTGTCGAGCCGCGTGCTCTCACCCGCGCGGACGTCCCCCCTCCCACCTCTCTCTAGCCGACCATGTACCGACCTGGTTCGCGCGTGAGACGATACGACGGCACTTACGCCCGAGGAGATGGACTCGTCGTCTCCCCTGGGTGTCAGGAAGTGGTGCCGGGGCGGCGTCAGGGGCACCCCGGTGTTCCGGTCCGTGAACAGGGTGCGTACGAAGCCTGCCAGGTCCGTCTTGGCGTTCACGGCCCGGCACGACGACCCCACAGCCTCGTAATGCTCCGCCTGCTCGTGAGCCTGACCAAGAAAAGAAACAAAACAAATATGCACATGTAAATGTGATAAAAATAAATAAATAAAAAAAAAACGGTAAATGGATCACGACGGACCAAGGATGGTCGAAACGTTGCGGCCATTTTGGCGACTCGAAAAGCAATGCGGAGAGCAAGTCGTCTGCTCCTTGTGCAGGGGTTTGCAGTGACGTCAGAACCACGCCGAGTTCTGATTGGTTTTGATTGAGAGGATAGTGGGTAGACCTTAACACTAGAGGCTTTGATGTCTACCCACTATTTTTTTTTTCAAATCAGCCAATAAGAGCTCGACGTTCGCACACCGTCGCCAACCCTGTGCAAAAAAACCAACTTTTTTTAATTTTAATTTCTTTTCCCCACTTTTCAATGTTGTACTTCGTCTGTCTACTCATCTGTTCGACTGTTTGCGCATTTCTACTAAATTTAGCGGAAAAATCAACGTCATGTGTCCTATGCACCTATATAGGGAAACGTCAGGTGGCCTCAACACCAATTCAGTTTTCTCGCTTAATTTTGCTGAGAAATAATTGATGTCACGTGACATATGCACCAAGTCGACGCCGCGGCCGGAGACGTTGGGGGGGGGGGGGGGGGGAGGCACCACGGCCGGAGTTTGCTGCCCAGGGCGCCTGAAAGGGCCGGCCCTGGGGACAAAGGCTGTTTGAATATACCTGTTTGGCTTTTAGTGTGTAGAGCCGCCAGCACATCACACTTTTCCTTGAGCACACATACTTCCTCTCTCACACAGGACATGAAACGGAAGAGGGACGTGGAGGGATCGGCACCTTCGAGGCCAGGAGGTCGGCCGCCGCCAGTAGCGACTGGGCCACGACGGTGCTGAGGTCGCAGTAGACGTCCTGCAGCTCGTCGAGCAGCCGGGGCAGCGTGTTGCCGTAGTACTCGTCCAGCATGCCGTTGGTGGCGGCCAGCTGCTGCACGTACGCATTGTGGCAGTCGTAGTAGGCCGCCAGGGCGGCGTCATCGGCAGCGTCCACCGGGTCCGAGAACCCGCGCCGGCTCACGGTGCGGTACGCCTCGGCGTACTCCGCTTGGCACTGTCGTCGAGAGAGGGCGGGGCGCGCGCTTTAATGGCCGACGGGCCCATTGGCAACGCGCGCGAACATAAGCGTGGCTGTGATCGCCATTCACGATTGGACAAACGCTCACATGACGTCTTTACTACTTTTCCAATTCCTGCAAGGAAATAAGAGTAACGTCAGACCGTCAACGTTGATGGTCTTGGTTTAAGAATATGAGGATCTTAAACTCCTAGACCTCTATCGTGTTTTTCACACACAAGCGATCGAGCTTTCAGTTTGTAACGAGTGATAAGTAGCCATGGCTTACAACTCGTGACGTCAGGGAGAGGCGAATCTTCTTCGTGACATCAGAGAGCAATAAGTTGCTGAGGTTGCGGCATAAACCAATACGAACGTGAAAAAATCAAGCATGGAGCGTGATGATGGTAGGCCACGTCCTGTCTTTATCCTATTGTTGTGGCGACGAAGCGGAGTTTTAGCGGACTGCCCTACCTTGTTGAGCAGTTCCTCCGCTTTGACGAGGATGGTCTCGAAGCTCTCCCGGTGCTGGAAGATCTTCCGGGACTGCACCTTGCGGTGGAACGTCTTCTCCAGCAGCATGGCCCCGACGTGGTGGCCCAGGCTCCGAGAGATGTCGCCGTGCACCTGGACATGGGAGGGACGCATTCAGCGAACCAACGCATGGCGATGCACGACCGGGACATGCTACCCCCGTTTCACTTTAGGCACGAGCGTAGCACAAGCCACAAGTGGCGTACAAGAGTGAGCTCCGACGTTTCAGCATCGTTCTGGGCTGCATATACATAGTCGTGCTTGTAGCTCCGGCTTTGCTTGCACATAAAGTGAAACAAATTATAGCTGACTGCCTGGCTGGGTGGATATGAGAAACATTTTTAATGTGTTGCATCACCTTGCCAATTAAAGAAAATAACAGCTAACATTTTGTGACAAATGCTTTTACAAATTACAATCCATGTGTCTAAAACTTTAAAGTGCCTCATAATTCGCAGCCGGGCGAACATATCTTTCGCTTTACGGATCGCCATAAAGAAAATAAGACAATACTTAAAAGAGTTTTAGTAGTACGCTGCAAATTGCGGACTTAGCGGTCGCGTGATCAATCCAAAGTGACGGCACGAGCTCCAGCTCGCAATGCGAAGCTCTAGCGCACGGTCTACTAAAAGTTTATATTCATTGTTCCCTTAACTTATGCCACCGGTCACATCACCGCTTTTTGCTCATATCCACTTTACCGACGTCTACCTTTCCTCGTTATCCTTAAACCGTAGTATACCTTTATCAAATCAGTCGCCATGAATAACCCAGGGACCCTGGAATAAATCCTCACTGTAGCAGCGTGGCGCTGCAAGTCACGGCGCACCACGGCGCATCGGCTGTGCGCACCCCGGTCACGGATGTCACGTGACAAGCGCCTATAAGTATAGCACGGTCAATAAAGAAGCCCTCTTTGCCCGTTGGAATGTCGTCTGCTCAAGTTATCACATTGGCGACGAGGATGACAACGCACCCGCGCTGCCCAGCGGAAGCGTCGCAGACGGCAGCAGACGAGCACCATACGAGCGGGGCCAACTGAACGGACAGCGACAGCCAAAGCAGCGCAGTCATCGCATCTCAAGCGGGCGACGGACGGAGCGGACACGACGGACGGAAGCCAGCAACCGATAAGTACACCGTCGGTTTGCCGAAATATGGCACCTCTTGGAAAGCTTGACGAATACGACGAAAAACAACAGAATTTTGACTCGTATTTAGAGCGTTTCGAGCACTTCGTTAGCGCAAACGACATCAAACCAGAAAAGAAGCTAGCGGTGTTCTTGACCGTTATAGGACCTCGAGCTTACGAAGTTCTGAAAAGCTTGGTCGTACCGGCAGTACCGGGAGATAAGTCGTTCGAAGAAGTGAAAGTTTTGCTGAAAAACCACTATAGCCCGAAGAGCTCGGTCATAGCGGAAAGGTGCAAATTCAACACACGTGTACAAGAGGAACAGGAGAGCGTTGAAGATTTCATTGTAGCGCTAAAGCATTTGGCAAGGAAGTGTGACTTTGGCCAGTTTCTGCAAGATGCTCTGAGGGACAGGCTTGTGGCGGGAATACGGCGCGAAGAAACGCAACGTGCGCTATTCGCCGAAGAAAGCTTAACCTTCGAAAGGGCATGCAAGATCGCATTGGATCAAGAGCAGGCGGCACGACAGACAGCGTTACTACACGCCGGAAGCAAAGACGCGTCTTTGAACGAGATAAGAGCGAACCAGAAAGATAACGTCAATAAGCGTGACGTTCGAAAACACAAGCAAAGCAAGAAGTCTTGCGAAAGATGTGGAAGGGCGCATGCGGCAAGCAAATGTTGGTACAAGAATGCTACGTGTCACAAGTGTGGCAAGTTAGGCCATTTGCAAAAAGTGTGCTCGAACGAGAAAAAGGGACCCAAGAACACGAATGCAGTGGACTGCTCGGAGGACGATTCAGAACTGGACGTCTATCACTGCCTTAACACGGTGCGTTCGGGTTATGAAGTGAAAGTCAATGTTGAAGGGGCGGACGTTTTCATGCAAATTGATACAGGAGCGGCTGTAACAATTGTTCCTGAAAGTGTTGCGAAAACCGTGTTCCCTCATGTCAAGTGTGAGCCATCTCGGGTAAACCTAAAAACGTACACGGGTGAACGAATCCCGGTAAAAGGGCAATGTGACGTTTCCGTCACATACGAAAACCAGACTTTGAAACTGCCCGTTATCGTCGTCGATAACCAAGGCAAGAACTTGCCGTTGCTCATGGGGCGGAACTGGCTTGAGAGGCTCAGACTTGATTGGAAAAGCGTCATGTCACTGGAGCATGTAACTGATTCACACCGAATAGAAGCGCTGCGTAACAAGTTCCCGACAGTATTTTCTAATCAGTCTAGTGTCACGAACAACTATCAGGCGAAGATAGTTCTAAAACAAGATTGTACGCCGGTTTTTTGCAAGGCGAGACCGGTGCCTTACGCGTTACGCGATAAGGTTGGAGAAGAGCTGGACAGGCTAGAGAAGAGCGGGGTTTTACGCCGCGTAAGTCACAGTGAGTGGGCGACTCCGGTAGTTGTAATTCACAAGAAAGATGGATCACTCAGGTTGTGCGGGGATTACAAGGTAACGATCAACCCTGTACTAAAAACCGACCATTACCCACTGCCGCGACCTGAAGATCTGTACACTGCCATCGCAGGTGGCAAAGTGTTTTGCGTGCTGGATCTTTCTGCTGCGTATCAGCAGGTACCGCTGGCTGCCGAGTCCAAACCACTTTTGACTATAAACACGCACATGGGGTTGTTTCAGTTCCAACGCCTACCGTTTGGTGTGGCCAGTGCGCCAGCCATTTTTCAGTCCTTCATGGACGAGGTGCTTAAAGGCATACCTCATGTGGGATGCTACATTGATGACGTCATCGTGTCTGGAAAGGACACCCAGGACTGTCAAAAGACGCTGGAATGCGTCTTGCGTCGACCTCGTGACTACAATGTCACTTTGAAAACGGACAAGTGCCGTTTTTTCCAAAGCTCGGTGACCTACCTGGGTCACACGGTGAGTGCCGATGGCATTTACCCGACAGAAGCAATGACAAAGGCTATCACAGAAGCGCCCGAGCCCACCTGCGTAACGGAACTGAAGGCGTATTTGGGGATGCTAAACTTTTACGCTAAGTTTCTCAAGAATGTTTCGTGCGTAGCTGAACCGCTTTATCGGTTGTTGAAAAAAGGTGAAAAGTGGTCGTGGACTCGGAAGTGCAGCGAGGCCTTTGCTGCTACGAAGCAGTTGCTCGTAAACAGCCAGGTTCTTACGTTCTACGACGTAGACAAGCCAATTGCATTGCTGTGTGATGCTTCATCGTACGGGATTGGTGCTGTCATTTTTCATGTAACACCAGAAGGGGAAGAGCGCCCAGTGGCGTTCGCGTCGCGAACGCTCACGTCAGCGGAAAAGAACTATGCGCAGTGCGAGCGAGAAGCGCTAGCTCTGATGTTTGGTCTGAAAAAGTTCCATCGCTACCTGTATGGTAGGGAGTTCACTCTCTATACAGACCATCAGCCACTGCTTGGGATACTGGGGCACGATAAGCCTGTACCTACGCTAGCGGCAGCTCGAATGCAAAGATGGGCAATGATTCTTGCAGCCTATAGGTACAAACTCGAGTACCGTAAAGGAAAAGATGTCGAGGTGGCTGATGCTCTGTCTAGACTCCCACGACCGATGACAACAGCTGACGACCCTGCTGAGTGTCTTTTGTTGTTTGACAGTACTCCCTTGACCGCGGAAGATGTAGCTAGAGCTACAAAACGTGACTTGACCTTGTCTCGCGTAGCTAACTACGTTCTGAATGGATGGCCTGCCCAAAGTAGCGAAGAGCTAAAACCGTACCATGTACGACGTGACGAGTTGTCATTTGAGCAAGGCTGCGTCACCTGGGGCTCAAGGGTGATTGTACCTGAAAAGCTGCAGTCACAGGTTTTGGCACTGTTGCATGAGGACCATCCAGGTGCTAGCCGCATGAAAATGCTTGCCAGAAGTTTTGTATGGTGGCCAGGGCTAGACCTAGAAATCGAGAGCTACGTACGACAGTGTCGCGTATGTCAGTCTGTTCAGAACGCTGCTCCACCTGTACCGTTACAGCCATGGAGCTATCCAACTAAGCCGTGGCAACGAGTACACGTGGATTTTGCTGCTAAAGAAGGCCATGTCTTCCTAGTACTGGTGGATGCTTTCTCGAAATGGATCGAAGTGTGGTCCATGTCTTCCACCACTACTGGTAAAACACTCGACAAATTGCGAAGTGTATTTGCGGCTTATGGGCTGCCAGAGGTACTGGTGAGTGATAACGGACCTCAGTTTGTTTCAGATGAGTTCTCTGAGTTTATGAGGGTGAATGGCATCAAGCACGTTAAGACGCCACCCTATCATGCTGCCTCCAACGGCGCAGCAGAGCGTCTCGTGCAGACCACAAAAAAAACTCTGCTGAAGCAATTGTTAGACGAGAAACAGAGTGGCAAGAAACACTCTTTGCTCGAGCGTTTGGATAGCTTTTTACTGAGCTATCGAAACACCCCAAACAGTACCACTGGTCGCACTCCAGCCGAGCTGTTTTTGAAGCGACAGCCACGAGTGAAACTTTCTTTGCTTAAACCCGATTTTGTAAAAGCCATGCAAAACAAACAGCAGCACCTGAAGGAACAGAGTGATGCGTCGCGAGGTGCTAACCGGTCTTTTGTTGTGGGTGATACTGTGTTGGTCAAAACGGTGCGAGGCGAGCTAGTGTCATGGGAAGAAGGTGTGGTGACTCAAGTCGTCAGTCCTGTGACATATTTAGTGAAAGTGGCGCAAGTTGTGCGGTTCACACACGCCGACCACATCCGAGACCGCCTTGCAAGCCCGACGTCCCTTGCTGCACCGCCTACGCCGGAGGAGCCTACGCTCCCAGATGTTCCGGTGCCTCGAGAAACCCAGCCGATGGTGCCACAAGTTGCTTCTGCTGCTATGCCAGCGGACTCTCAAGCCGGCAGTCAACAAGCTACACGGACGCGTCAGCAGCCGCTTCCACCACCGAGTTCCACAAGTGCGCCAGTGACGACACCGGAGCCTTGTACTGAGGCACCGACTTCCAGAAGAAGTACGCGAGTGCGGCGTCCACCGGACAGGTACAAACCGGAGGACTTCCGAAGCTGATGTGAGGGGGAAGGAATGTAGCAGCGTGGCGCTGCAAGTCACGGCGCACCACGGCGCATCGGCTGTGCGCACCCCGGTCACGGATGTCACGTGACAAGCGCCTATAAGTATAGCACGGTCAATAAAGAAGCCCTCTCTGCCCGTTGGAATGTCGTCTGCTCAAGTTATCACACTCACACCTACCCGCTTTGATAGACGAGCAACATATGGTCGTCTTCGTGATGCAGGTTACAGACTTCAGGATAGAATTTACGCTGCACTGGTTCAATTTATCATCTATAGCGCGAGCCAGTGTCTCCATACGATGTCAGACCAACTGCTTGTTGTCCCTACATCTAACGTTTATTTTGCTTCTGGGGCAAGTTACCGGCGAGGCGGAAGCAATGCGGTCGCGCATTCCACTTGATTCTGTCCGATACTGTACCTATCGGAAGCAACGAAGGATAACCATCAGCTTACCTGGGAATCCACCTCGACCTCTTGCAAAAGGACTTCCCAGCAGTTGAACAGGCTGCTGTGATGAGGAGGCCTGTTTTGGGTGAAATCGATCGCGTGTTAGAGAGACATTTCGCCCACACAGAGACACGTTCCAACGCGACAACTCATCAACGGTTTCGTTCTAAAGTTCGATCCGGACTCGAGACGACAGGACTGGAAGTATACCACCACAAAGACGACAAACCCGTCAAGGATTGAATTTTATGTTTCTTTTAAATATTTTGTAATTAAGGCATTTATGTGCGTTGTAGTTGAGTTTTCTACTGCTGTTGTTATGTTCCTCGGTTTGCGCTGGTTTGCGTATCTCGATGTTCATCCGAATATTTTAGTTTATTTCTCTGTTGTCATGCTGGAATAACGCTGCCTATATCTGTGTCGCACCGCTTTCAACAGCATGGAGGGGGCGAGGGCCCCCCTCAAACTGCAATACCCTTTGTCCCTGCCTCCCATCCGACAAGAAATGTCACTGAGAATATAAATAAATAAAAACAAAGTAAATTGAAAATGAGAACAAAACTAAAAATACAAAAAAAAAAAAACAGAAAAAAACGACTGAACCAATTTTTTTTATGTATTGTTTTGTATTCGCTCATCGTACCTCGATGAAGATACGATTCAAATTGTATTCTCCGGGTATCGCGCAATGCATCGGGAGATTGTGGAGGCACCAAGCACGCACGTACGAGCGCATTCGGCTTAATGAAGCCCGCCCGCACGTAGGCAGCTTGCAAGCGAATGCAAGCATACAATCCCAAAAGACGTTGTCCTTGGGAAGGCCCTTCATCCGAACATGAATCCCGGATAATTAGTAATAAGCGTGCATCTCAAGAGCGCGCGGGCGCAAGCAAGAAGAGAAGGCCCGAAGTTGATTAGCGTGCTCCGCTTGCTTCGAGGGCTCGCTCGACATTCCTTTCCCGTTTTTAATAGTTTTCTTTTTTATTCTTTTGCCCAAGGGGGGTTGTCTGCGCGGCCCCAAGACGAGAAACGGCAGCAAGAAGGGAAGTTGCGTAGCGTGATCAAGTAACGAGATTGGTGTGCAGGATTTTCTTAGCTCTGCTCGCTCGTCTCGGCGTCGAACGTTGCTTGGATTAGGCCTAGCGCTGCAGCCTCGCGGCCTTTGCAACATGAGCGCAGAGGTCGCGGCCTTTGCAACATGAGCGCCGAGAAGGGGAAAGGGGGGGGGGGGGGGTTCTTTTCAGTTTCTCCGGTTTTCTGCATCGTCGTGTTCCGGCCACTATACGCCCTGTTGTATAATCCGGATGTGACTATATGTGGATGCAAACGAATTGCCGCTAAGAACTACATCCGCGTGGACAGCGACGTAATCACCAGAAATTATTTGTTTGTGTTTACGCAACGCCATCTGAACGCTGACCCAGCACTCGTATCCAATCTATGCCCCGCGCTTGATTTAGGCAGATGACGTAAATAATGGCTTATCCAACACAAGCAGTTGCGTTGGACAAACACTGAGTTCAGTGGAAGATATACTATACAGGGTGTCACAAAAGAAAATTTACACGGTCTTTTTTACTGCAAAAATAAACTAGGCATCGCCGAACTCCCATTCTCGGCCCAAAGGTAGAGCTAGAGGTCACAACCAGATGCCAAAGTTTCAGCCCGATCCGATAACTTAACCAAAAGTTATGTGATTTTCTGAAAATTTCAATGGGAAAATGGAGCCCATTTTTGCCCGTTTTCGGTTTCTGGTGCCATAGAGCCCTATCTGTTTGAAAACTCCGTCGGCCACCATTTTCCCATTGAAATTTTCAGAAAATCATTTATAACCTTTGATTAAGTTATCGGATCGGGCTGAAACTTTGGCATCTGGTTGTGACCTCTAGCTCTACCTTTGGGCGGAGATTGAGCGTTCGGCGATGCCTAATTTATTTTTCCGGTAAAAAAGACCGCGTAAATTTTCTTTTGTGACACGCTACTTCGTTTCACCTCAATGCCCGTGTCCCACTAGAGCGACAGACAGAAACAAACGACAGCGACAAGCCTCAAACCAGAGTCTTTCGTGATTTGAGGGGCTTTGTAGGATAAAGGAGGCTATGCTCAAACACGAGCATCATGCACGCGAAGGTATCTTTGGCAGACTTGCAATCGCTCGTGCTTACTTCACGAGCACCGAACGACTAAACGCCAGGCAAATGTACCATCGCGAGCATACTGCATGGGTTTGAGGCTTGTCGCTGTCTTTTGCTTCTGTCTGTCGCTCTAGTAAGACACGGGCATCAGCCTAAACACAGCCGACTTTACGAGTTGATTGGATCAATGGACCGATCTCACCAAGCGTTTGGCGCATGCGTGGCGCCGCCATAACTTTAGTTCACAGTAGGCAAAAGGCAATGCACGAGACGGCTCGTGCTGTACCGTGCTCCACACGCGCAGAGCTCCAGCGGGGTTGTCGCACGTGCAGAAGGACTAAAGTTCCCTCGATGCATTGCGGCAGCGGTGGCGTAGTCAAACTGGCTGGTGACATCGGTCTATTAGACATGTCAAAAGCGTGCACCCTATGGTTTTCATCGATGTTTATGTACGTGTTCCGTCAATGATGAACCAATCATACACAGAAAAAGCCGAATGACTTGCGCCATTTGACGCTGCTTGAATTGTCCTATACACCTCGCAGCATCGGCTGCTTCCGGGGTTAAGGGAATGCTGAATTGGAAATGATTTTTCAACTTCTTTCTTCGCCTTAGCTTTCCTCCTCAACTCAAAAGGGAAATGATAAATCATGTAGTCGTGAAGAACTTGGGTAGTGGTACGAAGACCCTCCATCCTGGGAAAAGTGGCGCCATTCACTGTTGTGGAAATGCTAGAGACACGTGCCGCACGCCACTTGTGGGAAATTCATGGCGTCTGAAATCTAGCCCAGTGCTGCGCTGTGCTGCCATGAACTTCCCAAGCGCCGCACGTTGCACGTGCCTCGTGCATAGAAGCACCTTGCTCTACTTTTGGAACATGAAGGGGCTTTAGGTTCAATGACTCCGAGAGCTTATGGAACTTGTAATTTGCAAGCGATGACGAGTGCCGTCACGGCATTCATTGTCCACGAACGAAAATTCAAGTATTCGCCGATGGAATGATTGTTGACGAGCGCATGCACGTCCATACGTCCATGTGACCCTGCTCGTGTCCAACGCGACTCCCACGCTCGGCTGAAGAAACTTTCGTTTCCGGTTTGAAAGGCTTCCTGCATGTCACGGCCACGTGATTTTACATGGTGTCCAAGTCCGGTCGAGTCGAGGAAAAAAGCAAACGTAAGTTTTCATCTTTTTTTTTTTTTTGTGTGTGTGTGTTAGAATTTGGAGGCACTAAAACGAAGACGGATTCCTGCTTCGGGTTCCACGGACGTTGAAGATGAATAGGCGGATCTCACTGAGCGTTCGACGCATGCGTGACGCCGCCACAACTTTGGTTCACAGGAGGCAGACGGCCGTGCATGCGAGGGCTCATGCCGTCTTATGTTCTACACGCGCAGAGCTCCATCGAAGTTTTCCCACGTGCAGAAAGACTAAAGTTCCATCGATACATTGCGGCAGCGGTGGCGTAGTCAAACTGGCTGGTGGGATCGGTCTATTGGGGTTTTCATTTGGAAAAATCTGAAAAATCATTTCATGGTCCCTTTAAAATATTTCTCTGGCGTTCAGAAATAAGGTAAATACGATCAACTATATCTGTTAATGTCCATCGTACGCTTATATTTTGAACGGACGGCTATATTGCTACAGTGGAGCTGTCAAGGGCTAGTTTCCCCAGGATCGTGTCCCTCAGCAAACAAATGATGACACAGAACTCTGGACAGCTACCGCCATCTAGGAGCGACGGCGGAAACGAGACAACCGGCTTGTCGGTTGTCTGGTTGCCGCGGTCGCTCATAGATGGCGGCAACCTTTCGAGCCTTTCCACTCTGTCTTGCCGACTTGCGGCCGTCCATTACATCATTCCCACCATAGTACAGCTTCGCTGGTCTTCCTTCTTCACCAGAGTGGAAAGGCTGAAAGTTTTCTTTCCGAAGAACCAATTTCAGCGAGCGCTCGAAGATGAGCCATCGGAGAGCGCGATCGCATCACGGGAGACGTGACGTCAGCTGGCCCAGCACGGGCAAAGCTGCTTGGGGGCTGGCGTGGAACTTATGAGCGCCGCCACTTTGTGTCCTCGGCTGGCTACAACCTCTTTCGTTTTAAAGGTCGACGACCAGACTTGAGATTCTGCAAGGCAGAAAATCCTCGTCACCATGAGGGAAAAGGAAACAGGCAACGGTGGACAGTGTATTAGGGGCAGAGAAGGAAGCGAGGGAAAGTGGAAAGCGTGAACTGGTCGACGGTGGCCTTTTAATCGCCCTCCCCGCTCCCTTTCGTGAGGCAGGCACGTAGCCAGGATTTTGTTTCAAGGGGGGGGGGGGGGGGGGGGCGCCCATGACACTATGCTTTATGGAAAGGGGGGGGGGGAGGGAGAGAGGAGGTCCCAGTAAAAGGGAGATTTCGGGGGAGGGGAAGGCCCAGTCCCCATGCCCCCCCCCCCCCCCCCCCCCCCTTCCTGGCTACGTGCCTGCCGTGAGGTTTGCGTTATTTCTCCCCTTTTAGGATACAGGTGGCGCGCAAGATGTTGCTCAGTTCTCAGATACGAATTGTGCACAACGGTCCGAAAACTCCGCCACGTTTTTCATGAAATAAAAGTAGTCCGCAAACGTGTCTCGCAACGAGCGGTCGTCAGTGTTATGCGAGGCAACATTCTCCCTCTCTCGCGCGTTAAGTATTTCGTGTGGATTGGAATGCGGCGTGCGTCGCCCCTCATGAGCGCGCGTGGCAGCGCACTGGTGCGCGCGCGGGGAAGACTTTTATAAAGACGCGCTTGCACGGTGGGCCCAGATGGCACTTGCAGCTGCTCGGAGCCAGAGCCGTTTATCGAGAGAGTTTGGCCATACATTGGTTTGAATAGGCGAGCTTCTCTGGGCCAACCACAGGCCGCGAAACAGCCCCTAGCGGTGGTCGTGAACTCTAAATTTGTGACACGACTAATTCAAGCCGTTTTAGCGTCGCTAGAGTTAAAAGGTGTAACTCTCAGTGACTGAAAACTTTGTGCGTGCGAGGTTTTCGTCACGCCAATATTCAAGTGTAGAATAAACGAACGTGCGCTCCAAACCAGGGCCAACTTGCTAGAAACAGCGTCTCAGCTGAGACGCTGAAAGAAAGCACTGCCAAAGCCAGCGCACGAGCCGAGCGGGACTCCGCGTCTCCAGACGCTCGTGCGCCCCACCCTTTGCACTGTTTTCTTTCCGCCAGTCACTGGACGCTGTTCTAACAAGCCAACATCAGCAGTGCAGACAAAGGCAAGGGCACGATCGCGTGGCTTTGGAAAGCGGCTCCTATGCAGGAGTTCTCGTACAAACAAAAGCGTTTTGCTGAGCTAGGTTCACGCGCCTGTACCTTTGTCCTCACTGCCGACATTTGTGAGATGGAGCAGAGAGGCCGAGATTGAACGCCTCGATTTCACGCTTTGAATGTCGTTTGCAATATAGTGACGTCGCGGTCTCCTGATTGGTCGACGCTGTGTCACAAATTTAGTTTACGCTCTAAGCGCGGGGGGAATAATCGGCGCTGGCGGCGGGCTTTGCTCCGCCTATTGACCAAACTCTCCCAATACACGGCTCTGCTCGGAGCTAAGGTGCCTGCAAATCTGTCCGCAACAGTGTGGAGACGTCCATTCTTTTTTTTTAATCAAATGCCACTTTGCAGAAAGTGGAAAAAAATTCGAGCTGTAAAATTTTACTATTTGATAGGGTCGCGCTTGTACAAGGGAACGCGCGCGTATATTTCCTTAGTAATGGAGAGGGTCGGCTAGAAAATGATAATATTTATTTTTATTTTGTATTTATGTTTATAGTTGGCCATGTGTTGCACCACGGTGAAATTATGTTCAGATCTGTTGTAATAGTGCTTTATCATCTGGGTTAGTGATGCAACGTTAAACAACACAGCCATCCGCGAAGAACCTTATGTGGGATAATACGTTGAGTGGGAGGTCATTAATATATATTAGAAATAAAAGTGGCCCCAGGACGATCTTGTGAAGCCCATGATTTCACTGGTAATTTGGGAGAGTGTCTCTCTCCGACGAATACGTAGCTCGCTTACGGTTAATGAGAAAGTTAGCAATCCACTGCACGATAACGAGACGAGTGTTGAGCTGGCCCTAGCTTATAGAGCAGACGTTGATGGGGTATACGGTATCGAAGGCTCTAGCAAGATCAGTGAAACGGCATCAGTGGTTTTAGAAGCATGGATATTGTCGTGCGAATTAGTAGCAAATTAAAAAAAAAAGTAGCGTTTAGCACGAAAAACTTTTCATAAAGCCATGTTGTTTAGTGCAGAGGAGGTGATGGGTCACATAAATAGGTAATAACTTTGGAATATATTCTTTGCTCCATAACTTTACACGGTAAACTCGTTAATGATATTGGTCTATAATTACATATATAATTTTTATCTCCGGATTAAAAAAAAATGGCAACACTCTTCCAAACTTTTAGAGATGAGGAGTTAGGTGCTCGACGCTGATTGGGTAACGGGTAGGTCATGTGATCAGAGGTGGAGTGAGGAGGAGAGGGGGAGAGGAGGAGTGGATTATAAGGTTCTGGACGGTCACCAGGTTTATCATTTGACGTGTACACCTGCCACGCGTTAAATTTCCTGTTGAAGAGCGCCGTGAACGTAGGCGTCTTATAAAACAAGCTAGACGTATGCAGCACAGTTGCCGAACAATTTGCCGTACTTTTTTATTTAATCGTGATAGGCGCGCGAACATCGGTTGGGAGAATGTCTGTATTTGACGCGATTAGGTAGAGTAATCATTTTTAGTTACCAACCTGCCCCATGTTTCGACTCAAAACATGGTCTGTTCTGTAGGTATACCTTAGGTGGACCGAAACTGGGTTGTGCTATCTTTAGAAAACGTTTCTTCGAATGGGAAAATAAAGAAAGTGTTGTCTCTTTCTGTACTGTGCAAGAATCGCTGCGTCAAAAGGTATGTTATGTTAACGTTGTGTGTGTGAGGGTTGTTCGTGCTCTGCCTCACGATTGCACCCACTGTGCACTGCATGTATTTAGATGGAACGCTTAAAATCGCTTTCCTGATCAATATATGAAACGTTCGCTTCGTTACAGCTATTTAATCACTGGACATAAATATAGTCGTTTGCAACCAATAAAAATCAATTTGTTAACAAACTTAAAAATAACCTTTCATCATTAGTACCAATTTTAAGCGCGAATCTAATTGCAAAAACTGTTTTACGGTGTTCCAAATGACGGACTGTTTCAGTAAGTCACACACTTCTGTGTCGTTTCCCGGGGAAAAAATCTATTGTTGTGGTGTTTATCAATTCAACACAACTCCCGCATGATTGCGACAAAGGTCAAGATGTGTTGTGCATATCCGGTGAAAATAAGTGGTAACTGCTCAGCACAAGGTTTAAAAACTGAATATCATTGATAATTTCCTGGTTTCAAGTGTTTCGTCCTTACTCTGAGCTTACGCTCAAACTCGAGAATGCAGTCGTACTTGGCGCTATGACATCTGTATTGCGGAGAAACAAATATTGCCGCGCGCGCAGCTAGCCAAGTAGGCAGCGCGCGCGTGGCCTAACGGTTATCGCGCTTACTTTCCACGCTGAAAGCTAGGGTTCGATTCCTGGCCGCGGGGGCACATTTTTGTTGACTTTGTAAAGTAATGTTCTGGTAAATTCGAGAACCATCTTGCTGATTCCAGGTTAGAATGTTCTACGCGCCGAACCTTCTACGCCGAACGATCCAGAAACCCACGAGGGTACATGGGATTTCGCCCAGCGTTCGACTCTGCTGCTACGCCGACTTCGACGCCCGCGACGCTCCGTTTATTATCTTATGTACTACCCTTTTATTTTTGGCACAAGTTCGCCACATTAAACGTTTATTTCTTTCTGTTTATTATTGTTTATTGGTCACCACCCGTGACAATATGAACGAGGAAAGAATAATGTTATGAAACTAATGAATGCACAAAGGATGTGATTGGATATTTTTACTCGTCTGACGTTTTGAAACGAGGAACTTCCTAGAATCTTTTCAATCAATTTCAATCAAAACGATGCCGCCGCAAAAGAGCGGACGCTAACGCTTTGTGGAAAGGCAGATAGGAGAGAAAAGGTAAAAGCTTGTAAAGATGTTCTTTACTTTTTTTTTTTTTGGAAGGTGGTGGAAATTTGGAAGGTAGATGTCACGAAAACTTGGTCACGGAAGTAATGCCACACATAACACCGGGACCGAAACGCATTGAAGGTAAACGTTCGTCAGCCCTCTGCCTGGTTAGGAATAGACATTAAGCGAAAAATAGAGACTCTAACCAAAAATTTAATAAACATTTACCCGACGTTTCGGGACCACCTCGGTCCCTTGTTCACGGGTGAGTGGCGAAAAGAGAAGAACACGCGTCGCCTAAATGCACATACGGATGTAGAGGGCTTTGCTCACGTCACGCATCGCCGTGTTCCCTGACGACGCGCCGCCTGCTGCCGAGAACCGCGCATTGCGCACGCGAGTCCTTTCATATCTGAAGCTTGCTCGTTTGTATTGTATTGTATTTTATTTCCCTTTTATTCCACAGTGCCGCTTGGTGTGCAGGCATTCAGGGAAAGGTACTGCGACACGTTTTGTGCCCCTGACACCGACCGCGCGGCGCTATAGTGAAACAAGGGAAATAGAAAATGAGGAGGAACGAAGATAAGCATCGGTCAGAAATGGACAACAGGTCCAGGCACACATAATGTGCAGTACCTAAATAACACGCACACGCGCACACACCACATTGGGGACGCAATTGCTCTGCACAGCTGCCGAATGTCATCACGGTGATCGAGGAAAGTGTCTGTCATCTTTGGGGGAAGTGACCCCCAGAGAGTTGCAGCACGTATGAGACGTGACTTGCTGCTCTGCAGGGTCCGTGCTAGAGGGGGCTGCAGCCTGCTGGTGCGTTTGTTGAGGCGCAGTGCAAAAGGGACTTCAGGGGGACCGGTGCCCATAAAGAGGCAGAGCAACCTGACCGTGGCCACATCCCTACGGTGTTGTAGGCTCTGCCACTTGGTGTGCCGTAGGAGTCTTGTGGTGGAGAGGTCCCTCTAGGCTGCGTAGCACGACGATGGGAACACATGTCTGTAGAGCGTGAGGGCTGCTCTCCGCTGAATACTTTCAAGGAATACTTTCTGGGCAGTTGAGGTGGGATCCCATATATCTGAACAAAGCTCGAGTTGAGGGAGCACCAGAGCCGTGTACAGGTCTCTAAGTGATGCCGCCGGCATGCTGCGGGTGATGCGAGTAATGAATCCCAATGCGCGCCTGGCGCGGGGGGTGGTCTCGTGCACGTGCCTGCTGAAATTTCGTAAAGTCGAGACACCAACTCCCAAATTATTTAATTAAGGAAAGCGCTGAGACTGTTGCTCGGGGGGTCACGTGACCCCCACGTGACCTCGGGGAAGGGGTCACGTGACCTGGGTGTGTCACGTGACCCCAGAGAAATTTTCCCGCTAGATTTAGCGGGGAAGTTTTTCCGCTAGATTGTGCGGGGAAAATTTTCCGCTAGATTTAAATTATTCCGCTAGATTTAGCGGGTAAATTTTTCCGCTAGATGTAGCGGGGAAATTTTTCCGCTAGATTTAGCGGTGAAGTTTTTCCGCTAGAATTTTCCGTTAGATTTAGCAGGGAAAAATGTCCGCTAGATTTAGTGGGAAAATTATTCCGCTAGATTTAGCTGGAAAATTTTCCCGCTAGATTTAGCGGGGAAATTTTTTCCGCTAAATTTAGCGGGGAAATTTTCCCGCTAGATTTAGCGGGGAAATTTTTCCGCTAAGTTTAGCGGGGGAAATTTTTCCGCTAGATGTAGCGGGAAAATTTACCCATAATGCACCGCGCGGTTACGCCGACGGCGACGCCACTCAAGCCGGAAACGGGCGCCTAAGAGCTGCGCTCTAAAAAAAAAAATGATACAAATCGAAGGTCGAAGTGCCTCTCAACTCTCCATGCCGACTTTCGAGTGACGTCTCTGGGGGTTCACGTGGTTTCCCCTTGGGCCCTCTCTTCAGAGACCCCAGCCGCTTCCTCCGCGATTGTGCGACTTTCAAAGGATCAGCATCGTCGAAGGTCGTCGCGGCGAGCCGATGGACACAAAGGACGGTTCGCCACGGGACGGAGGGGGACAGGGTTTGTTGACTTCCGCGTATCCCCCAGATAAAAAATCATACTTAAATACAAAAAACATACTTAAATTTTATTGGCTCTTCTCTTCGTCGAGTGACAGAACGTTTCGAGGTTGCTGGATATCCTCAGGAACATATTTTTAAGGCAGTTGATGTATATGATATGTCCAAAGAAGTCAATTCAGAAAAATCCTAGACCTTCAAAGCGAGTAGTCCTTCCATATTTTCATAAAATTTCGCACAACATCAAAGCGCTAGCCAGCAGGTTTAATATTGGCACTGCCTTTGCTACAGATTATAGATTGAGCCGTTTGACCCCTTTTGCCTCGACTGTTTCAGGTTGCACGATAAAACACAGAGAAAGGGATGTAGAATGCTCGTCGGGTGTCGTTTACAAATACCCTTTGATTGTGGCCTCTGTTATATTGAACAGACTAAACGCTGTATAAATGAGCGCTTGATGGAACACAAACGTTGTATAATGAAAAAAGACCCGTACTCCGAAGTGTCAAAAACATGTTATCGAATGTAGGAACTGTGCACCGTTGTGGCATATAACTTCAGTAGATTTGCGGGAAAAAGATGACCATAAGCGATTGATAAAAGAGTCAGTTAACAATACTAGGTCACGGGAACGCAGTTAATAGGCCGTCGTTTAGGTTGGACAACGAACTTCGGGGGTTTCTTAGGCTGTGAAAAGTTCTGACCTTGAAGGTTTATCTTTAGGTTTTCGGGTAGAAGAAACGTTAAGTCGTTTATTTTTTTTATTTTTTTTTTTTTTGTGTCAATGGGCTTAGGCTTTCCAGTGTGTTTGGCGGTCGGGTAGTGAGGGTCAAAGATAAGAGAGGTGCATGACGCAGAGTTTGTTTGTCCTTGTATTTAGTCAAAGGTTACATTGGTGGAAAGTGGCATTCTTTTGGGGTTATCACCCTCTCCCCCCCCCCCCCTTTTTTTTCTCGTTTGTATCGAACTGCCTATATAACCAGAATTCGGAAAATAAAAATTTCAGCTGTGTTAGAGACTTTTTAGTAATGTGTCGTTTTACCCGCAGTCTCGGGGTTTTTTCAACCATGTCCATAGTATAGCCGGTTTCCGTAAAACTTGACGCCGCCACCAAAAAAAAAAAAAAAAAAAATGTTGAATTTGTGTTGCAATTTTTCTGCGCCCGAAGTTGCAGTCGAATTTTGAAGCTTATACACAGGGGTCCTCAAACTCATTTGACTGTGGGCGCCAGGCGGGAGACAAGAAATTTCATGGAGGGGGACCTTGTGCTCCCTGCTCTTTGTAAACTTGGCAGTTTTACCAGTGTCATCTTTAACTTTGGTTAGTTTAAAAGACGGCTTCGGGTAAAACAATATAATGGCGTGTGTATTTAGATTATAATCTAAAACCCTGGAAGTTGGGGCGAATGAAGCGATCACAAAGCAGACAGGAAAGGCGAACAGACAGCATTAAAAATATAGATTACACCGGTCGTTGTAATAACCAAAACCATCAGTCGCACTTAAAAAAAATGAAACTGGGGGCCATTCTACTTTGAAGGTGGATGAGCGGCGAATCTGCTTAGCACACGACACAGACGCGACACAGAATTTTGACAAAAGGTACGCACACACGTGCCGCCCACCGTCGCCTACCGCCCGCCGCTGACATTCTCGTCACCGTTCCCGCCGTTGCTCTTCGTAGGCGCGTTGCTTTTCGGGAGTCCCTACTATTCGCAACTCCAGGGGCGCGCTGTTCAGGCA